>NC_136976.1:74648287-74680787 GCF_032717465.1 Coenobita brevimanus
TTGGTGTCGCGGCGGTGTGGGGCAGGGAGTGTTTGTGCCTGGCATTGTGGATAGATGGATAGGGATAGATAGACAGCCTAAATAGACAGACAAGTAGACACAGCTAGGAAAATATACGTACATACATAAAGACAGATAGACAGAGACAGACAGATAGATAGATAGATAGGCAGGTAATAGATACATAACTAGGTAGGTCGGCAGACAGACAGCAATATAGACAGAAGGATAGATTGTTATGTAGACAGAGGTCAAGAGAGGGAGAGGTTGACAAACACCAATAGACAGACTGACAGATATACACATTATACATTTTACCTACAAAGAAACAGACAAACAGACAGCTTAAATTCATTTCGTCCACCATTACGTGAATTAACAACCCGACATCCGGTTCGCGTCACGGGATTAACAACCAAACAGGCGTGGGATTATCCGTCGATGAAGAGGATTTACAGGAATACTTATGACATTAAATCCTCTTGAAATCGCAATGAATGGCGACATAATACCCATGAAGCCATATCTGACACACAGGACACGACACATTATTATTATCATTACCCTGACGCTATAACTGACACATATATGATACATTATTAGTATCAGTTACCCACGAAGCCATATTTGGCACACACAAGACCTGCCACTATTATAATTGTGTCGCCTACCCATGAAGCCATATATGACACGCACATGACACATTATCATCATCAGTTACCTACCCTTCAACATTCACACAACGCTAAGTTTTTATATCTTATCCCCTTCAATCAGCGAAAAAAAAAAAATCAACGGAAACTGCACCCCACAAAAAGATAAATTTCATCTTGCGACATAACACTCTTTACAAAAACAAACAGAAGCAAGAGTAAGGAATTTATCTGGAATTCATTTAACTGGAATTTACTTATCTGGAATTTATTTGGGTGCGATCACGTATTCCATCCAGAACACCAACTTGCAATGCTGAGGCCAACGTGTGAGGAAGTTGGTGTGACGGAAAACACTGCCTCTTGCCCCTCCACTCTTAAATGTTGTGGCCCACTTGAACACACAGACACAGACACAGACACACACACACACACACACACACACACACACACACACACACACACAATTCAATTAAACTCCATACTGATACTAAGCGATGAAGAAGTTAAAGACTACATCAAACCACTCCAGTTCAGCAAGCCATTCCAAACTGACGAGCACTGGACTGGTAGCAGAAAAAAGATACGTTAGTAGTAGTAGTAGTAGTAGTAGTAGTAGCTGCGTTAATGTAGCTCTGGGTTCATCTGAAACGTGGACCCGGTGGACTGCATGCTTAAGCTACCCTTCTCTTTCAGTCCACCATCTTCCTTTAGGGGGATAGGGAAGTAGTTAAAGGAAGTTGTGTATCCAATTGGTTGAGTAGAGTGAAAAGATCCTGTCGCTTCTTTCCCTTTCTCCCATACTTCTTTAGAGATAAGAGAAAGATCACTAATGCCCGTATGATACCTCTCTAGCACCCTTTCCTAAGCTATTTATTTTGTTTATTACGCTTTACTGTCCTATTCTCTTACAGAAACCCTTCCAACATCGACCGACTATGCATAAATAACACACAAAAGGATATCTACCCGCATCTGATAATAAATCGCCATGGAAGAGGTGTCACGGAGCGTCCTTACCAGACGAAATTACGAGCCTATGTGAGCCGAAGTCTGCCATTTATTTATTCATTTACTTATTTATTTATTTATTCCTGCGTTCTCCTTTCCTCTCTCTCACGTCCCTCTTCGATTCTTCTCACCTTCGCCTATTCTTTACCATTATTTTTCCATTTTCTCACTTTCTTTTGGGAAGCCGTGGGATTTTCTGGTTGTCTTAAAGATGGGTGGTGGCCATTAGTTGTTGAGTGAGAGAGAGAGAGAGAGAGAGAGAGAGAGAGAGAGAGATGAAGCCTCCTTACTGACTATTAGTAATGAAAAATCACTTTCAGTATTAACCCCTTAGCTCCAGTGACGCATATTCAACTTTTTCCTTATCTTCAAACAATATTATTTAACTTAGGCAAAAATATCAGAGCTTGAGACTACATATAGCATTCATTAACACCTTCAATTATAAAAATCTCTTCTAAACTGGAAAAAAAAAAATCATAGAAGGAGAGGGCGAGTAGTAGTAGTAGTAGTAGTAGTAGTAGTAGTAGTAGTGGTGGTGGTAGTAGTTGTAGTTGCAACCCCGAGCTCATCTGAATTTGAAAAGTGGACTGCAGGCTGAAATTGCCCCTCACCTAACGTCCACCATCCTCCTTTCGGTGGGATAGGGAGGGAATTTAAGGGAAGTTTGTATAACGGGGCAGCTCCACCACCCAGTTATTACGGTGCCACCACGTGAAGGCGTCCCTCTCCATCACCGTGATAACAAAAAAGAAAAAAAAGAATTGAAAGGCCTACAACGTAAAGGGAAGCTGGCATCAGATTTCATTTTAACCAGATAAAGAAATACAGACCATGAAATTTTTTGGCTATGAAAATATACTACGTCTGTAGCCAATAAAACTGCCATGAAATTAATATACCGGTAGGCTTTAAAAATTAATGCCTGCAAAAAATATATATATATATTTCTTAATACGGTTTGAGGAGCTTATGGAATGCAGGCAGAAGACCTCCTTTAAAAGTGATAATGATATACAAGCGAAGTTTTGGGCAATGGATTTATACCGCGCCTCTCCTCAAAAACCCAGCCATGAAATAAACTTATATATATGCTTTTAAAATTCAGTGCAAAGTGCGGTCGTAGCCAGCAGGTATTTCTGGCCATATTTTAAAAACCTGAAGCCTCGACCAACACCTGCTCTAGCTATGTACGTTTTATTTTCATTTTTTTATTTTTTGTTTTTTAGAGTGTGCATATAAACATTAGTTAGGTGGTGTGAATAAAAATGACGGCTCCGGGCACCTGGGGAATTATTGATGTGTGTGTGTGTGTGTGTGTGTGTGTGTGTGTGTGTGTGTGTGTGTGTGTGTGTGTGTGTGTGTGTGTGTGTGTGTGTGTGTGTGTGTGTGTGTGTGTGTGTGTGTGTGTGTGTGAGAGAGAGAGAGAGAGAGAGAGAGAGAGAGAGAGAGAGAGAGAGAGAGAGAGAGAGAGAACTTTGCATTACATTGGTATTACGGTACGGCATTTGCTACAGATGATATTATTCAGCTGGAAATATTTACCCCACGTGTTTGTATTCTTCTGAACCATGTAAAACACTGGCACGTTTGATTAATGCTCGACAAACAACAGTTCAAAGGTACCGCATTAGGTAGCCGATGTTTATGAACCTTGCAAAAAAACTGAGTGTGTGAAGAACTTAAAATAATCGCAGGGTTTTAGGTACGAATCAAATCTCTCACCTTTTCTCTATCTTCGTAAACGCCCATGTCTCTTCTTCCTTTATCGCTCATCGTAAAACTTTTCTTTTCCTCCTTCTCTCTCCGTAAACAGCACCTGTCTCTTCTTCCTCCCTCTCTCTCTTCGTAAATACTAAATGTCACTCCTTCCTTCGTCTCTCTTCGTTGTTAATCAACAAGTCTTCTTCCTCAGTCTCTCTTCGTAAACACCAAATGTCTCTCTTTTTTGTCTCTCTTCGTAAACAACATATGTCTCTCCTTCCTTTGTCTCTCTTCTAAAACACTAAAAATCTCTTCATCATTCATGCCAGCCTTTACCTGTGTCAGCGAACCTGCACGTTAATTATCACAGGTATGAAGACACTCGCAAATATTTCATCACAGTCCCAAATAAACTCGTCAGAAAGTCCAGAGAAAAAAACGTACTTCAAACACTTCCACTTGTATTCTTCACTCGAAACTGGAATGTGAAATTGTGAGAGAAGCTTGTGTGATATTTATTGTTCTGTGTGACGCCTACCCACGAAATACTGCACTTGAATGCTGGGTTAAGTCCCTCTGAAATTCACTTCTTCATCATTTAATTCTTCCTCTGTTCTCCTCCTTCCTTCTGGTTTTGGGTCATATTCAACTGCTTTCCTCTTACTGACTCCCTTTAACCTCTCTCTCTCTCTCTCTCTCTCTCTCTCTCTCTCTCTCTCTCTCTCTCTCTCTCTTCGCCGAACTGTTGCATATGTGTCTCTTTACATTACACTACATTTAATTATATATACATAACATTTCTTTACATCACATTACATTACATTTTTCTATATTACATGTCCTTATATAACACTGTAACACATTCTTCCACATTACACTTTACATTTCTTTACACTACACTACAAAACATTACATTACATTACAATACAGCTGCGCTCAAACGACAACACACACACACACACACACACACACACACACACACACACACACACACACACACACACACACACACACACACACACCTTCCTGACACAGTCCCTTCAGTCTCCATAAATGAAACATCCAATATCATAAACACTGCCTCGTAGGGGGGGGGGAGAACCCAACCTCCCACCATCATTGCCGACCCCCCCCCCTCAACCCCTCATTGCAGACCCAGCCCCATACTCCCTCCTCAGTCCTCCCCTCCCCCCACTTGGAGAAACCGACACCTCCCCTTCATCCTTCCCCTCCGCCCCCCTTGGACACCGCCCCCCTCCCCCCGCCACCCCCTACTGTATATTTCCTCCATGACGTCAGGCTAGAAAATGTGTCAGTCAGCTGGGTATATGAAGTCGAGAGAGAGAGAGAGAGAGAGAGAGGCAGGTAAATAAGATATCAAGGTAGCAGTACGGTAATATGACAAAGAAAACAGCCACAGAAATATAATACATGCAAATAAGAAAAGTAAAAGAGAGAGAGAGAGAGAGAGAGAGAGAGAGAGTGGTCCACATATAACACTCCCCTTCCGCATCGCCTGGTGCTCTCTCGTGTGTTGTGGGGACGGCTTTGCGTTATCAATATCTACCTTGTAACATTTATTCATTTTATACTCTCTCATCCACGCCCCTATCAGCAGACTGAGCCGTCCCCGCAACACATTAGATAACATCATGGGGAGTTTTTAGTGAAGCGATATTTGCACGCCACTACTCATAATTTCATAAGTAGCTGCATCTCTGTTATTAAAAGTAAAATAATGATAAGTTTAGTTCAGTATCAGCAACAGAACACCGTGATCCTTGAACTTCAGGCACCTGATGCTATGAAATTCGTTTTAGTTTTTTAATTACTCAACCTCGTCTCGTCAACAGCCAATAAAACACGATATGCCTTTTATCTAGAGCAATAAAACACATCACTACAATATTAATCGTATAATAAACACGGCCCAGCTTTGTTCAGGAGCAATAAAACACGACTGAACTCTGTATGAAAAAAAAAAAAAACGAAACCCACGCATATTGTACTAACTCGGTAAAACGCTGTGGGCTACTTTTTACCTTATTTGACCTATATATTTATTTTCATCATTCATTTATTCATTTTCCTGTCACCGCCACATGATCTGACTTCTGACCTTCCAAACCCCTTGCAGGTATCATTGTTTATGCACTCAAAACTTCTATAATTACCTTGATCGCTACTGCATACATCACCGGAACTGTAGCCATGCACTTCAGAACACAACGCAATAAAATACAAAGGAACGCAACACAACACAACGGAACGCAGCACGACGGAACGGAACGCAACACAACACAACGGAACGCAGCACGACGGAACGGAACGCAACACAACACAACGGAACGCAGCACGACGGAACGGAACGCAACACAACGGAACGGAACGCAACACAACACAACGGAACGCAACACAACACAACGGAACGCAACTCAACACAACACAACGGAACGTAACACAACACCATACAACACAACGGAACGCAACGCAACACTACGGAACGCAACACAACACAACGCAACACAACACAACACAGCACAGCGCAATGCAACTCAATACAACACCGTGCGATGAAACTCTCCACAACACCGCGCAATAAAACACCACAGCACGGCACAACAAAGCACAACATAGCGTAATGCAGGCAGGTGTGGAGGCAGTGAGGCATGTAGGCGGCAGCGAGGTAGGCAATCAGGCAGTAAGACGTCCCAGTTTCCACTCACTCGCGCTGTCGCTCACCTTATCACATTCTTCGTCTCTCTCTCTCTCTCTCTCTCTCTCTCTCTCTCTGGTTCACTCGCTTTTATTGTTGCTTTACCCTTGACTCGCGCACTCACTCTCACTATCCACACAGTTTACTCTCAAAGATTCCTTAGCATTTTGCACAGATCACATCTCACTCACTGTCTCACTCTCACTATGTGGCTTATTTCTCACATGCAGTTTCTCTAATACTAATGTTCTGGCTGTTTTCGAGGTGATTGTATGGAAAAAAAATTCTTGAGTTATCTAGACGGCATCATCTATAACGAAAAGTTTAAGTCAGACTACAGCTGGATGGAAGTCTCTGCCAGCACGATGTTCGCCTGTTCTATCCAGTCCCAGCAAATATGCGAATTTTCCTCTGGGGGTGGCACAGTTGTTGACACAATTATCGAAGAAAATGATACTGGGACAGGCCGAAGAGAGAGGGGAAGAGTGTTAAAACCAGTGACAAAATTCCTCATGCCGTTTCTCCTGACCTTTCTCTCTGTCTCAACACACACACACACACACACACACACACACACACCACTTGGCCAGCTGAAAAGACCGCACTCATTCCTTCTGTCCGCGAGTTCCCATGAACAATATTGCAGAGTAAAGTGTTTCAATATAATGGTGAGGAAATATTGCTGGGTCGAGTGCTGCTCTTCGCCTCCCAGCAGCTGAAACATGAATACCACGCCAAGAATACACCACTTCAACTTGTGCTGCAACACATCATGAAAAATTCACAACTGCAGAACTGACAGAATATATTTTGCTTCGATGAGCTAAGCTTGGTAAGGCTATTCTGTGTAACTGTATATCTACCCTCTGACAGTCAACACCAAACCCCTGCTCTACTACTTGTTAACACACCCATCTACCGGTACCCATCTAGCTATCCACCTACCTCTACCTACCTATCTTGCTATCCACCTACCTCATCAGCTACCCGCCTACCTACGTACCTACCCACCTGCTTACCCACTTACCTACCCACCTACCTGCCCACTTATCTGCCAACATACCTACCTACCTGCCTACCCATCTTAACTCCCTGAACTCAGCTACTAATGCGCAACCCTCCTCCTGCTTGCGTGCCTGCGTGTCTGCCTGTGCGTGGAGGCGGTACCTAACCCACTTTACTCCAAGGGCTTTCGTTTCTGATCCAGCAAAATTTAGGTGACAGCGTCGGGCCGGATCCTGGACTGATGTCACACCGCAGGGCCCCTTCCCCATTCCCAATCCCTTCCCCAACCCCACCCCCTCACCTCCATCGCCCACTTCCGCCCTTATAAATGTATATTTGTGGATTCCTCAACTGTACTATATTATTAAAGCTCTGTCTACACACACACACACACACACACACACACACACACACACACACAGAAACGCAAATAAACACCATATACGTACAAACCATCCCGGCCGTCTATCAATACTTTATGACAGGAGGTAATGTGATAGTGTGGTCTAACGCGCGCGCGCGCGCACACACACACGCACACACACACACACACACACACACACACACACACACACACACACACACACACACCAATACTTCATGACAGCAGGTGATGTGACAGTGTAACTCAATGCATACAAGAACAATGGACAATTAGGGTGCTATTATTCACCCCACCCCATTCCACATCACACTAGTGCCACATTTATCACCCAAAGTTTTGCTGCCGTCACACGTATACACCCACCATTAATCTTGGGCCCTGAAGTTGGTTGGTCACGTCTCAAGTACCGTGGGAAATATGGGAGGGGGAATAAATATGACTTCGAGGAATAAATGAGATTTCGACGCCGCTAACAGTTGACATTTGACACAACAGGTTATGCAACTACTACTACTACTACTACTACTACTACTACTACTGCTGCTGCTGCTGCTGCTGCTGCTGCTCCACAGGTGTTTCATTACAGAGTTAGAACGGACAAAGTGTAGATGAGAAAGGGGAGGGAACAGGGGCGTTCAGAGGCAGATGAAGGAGGAGGAAAGGGAGACAAGGAATGAAATATTCAGGGAGACTGATATGAGTTTGACGTTCAAGAGGGGGAAGGAAGAAGGGGAAGGAACGTTGGCATGAATAGTAAAGAAGAGAAAGGAAGGAAAGAGGGGAAGGTGGATATGGCAAGGAGGCAGGAGGAAGGTCGGTAAACGAGGATCAGGGTGAGAGATGAAAGAAGGAGAGAGCAAGATATGAAGAATGGAAGAAAGGGAGGAAGAAAGGAGGCAGGGGAGGAAGGAAGGAAGGATGGATGGAAGCAAAAAACAAACAAGCAAACAAGGAAGAAAGGAAGGAAAGAAAGAAGAAGTAAATGTGTATGGAGGGAAGGTACCGTAAGGTGAGGCAAAAGATAGGATGAAAAAGAGAATGAAAGAAAGACAGAAAGCAAGGAAGGAGGGGAGGGAATGCGAGTCATGAGGAAAGAAAGATGACTGGGAGAAAAAATAGGATATGAAGAAAGGAAGGAGAAAAAATAATTCAATGAAATCGATCATATAATTCTGAGACCATTCGCCTTATATGGCTACTATTATATATATTCTCTCCTCTAAAGTATGTATTCATTATATTTCTCTCTCTCTCTCTCTCTCTCTCTCTCTCTCCGGGCCTCCAGTACTAATGTGTTGCCGTGTAAATTATGGGGGTAATGGAGAGTCCGTGTGTGTGTGTGTGTGTGTGTGTGTGTGTGTGTGTGTGTGTGTGTGTGTGTGTGTGTGTGTGTGTGTGTACGATTCTAATTTATAGCCACGTGTATATCAGCTACTGTGTATGACTGCCTGTTTTCAGTTTTTATTACAGGCGTTTGTTATACCCCAAAGTTATGGTATTACTTCACCCCAGTTACATATACATATACATTTCACCCACGTCCATTCACCGTGTATTTATTATTCACTAAACCCTAGCCAACCCAAGCCATAAATAACACAACTATGAATAACGATGATGAACGGTGAATGACTACTCTGATTTCTGACAGTATTATGGAAAAGTTTTTTATGTTATTTTATAGAAACGTTTTTTGTTATTTTTTTAACTACTTCTCGTCTGTGAATGTTAATGTCTAGTGTGAAAACGGGAGTGGATTAATAGGTGAAGTGAGTGTGTGTGTGTGTGTGTGTGTGTGTGTGTGTGTGTGTGTGTGTGTGTGTGTGTGTGTGTGTGAGAGAGAGAGAGAGAGAGAGAGAGCTGGCTAGGTGTTCTCCTTTCTCTCCCTTCAAGTCCATCCTAATTTATACCCTCATTTCCCTCATCAAGTCCCCCCCCTCTCTCTCTCTCTCTCTCTCTCTCTAATATTCAGCTTTTTCCTCCCTCTCCTCCTCTGTGTGGTCGCCATCAAAGCCCCCCACTAAGTAATTAATATGCCACCCATCAAGACCTACCCTTGGATATTATAACCCACAACACACCACTCATCCCTCGGCCAGTAATGTATATCTTCACTAACAAATTTTCTAAGGACACAAAGCACCCACAAACACATATATCCCTCCCCTTTTTTTATTGTGTGTGTGTGTGTGTGTGTGTGTGTGTGTGTGTGTGTGTGTGTGTGTGTGTGTGTGTGTGTGTGTGTGTGTGTGTGTTCCAGGCTCTGGGCATAGGCTTAACCAGTAACATGTGGCCCAGCAGTCCAACGTACTTCACCTCCACATGCCTCCACTTCGGCACTTACACCCGCCGTCCATACTGTATACATGCTGGGACTGGCTCATGCAGGACTAGTGTACTGGTATTAACGAGGGTATTTTTATGACATGTCAGCGGGTCGTGTGGTACATCAGGAACGTCTGTTTTAACGAAATACAAATTCTTAAACTGTTCCCTGCCTCAGTCGGGATTTGAATCAGCGTTCACTGAGACTGCAGGCCACCTCTCGACCGACCTGGCCACTGTAATTTCTCTAGGTAACTTTCTATCATATCCAGGGCTTTCACATTCGTCCTTTTAGAATTGTCCTGTATGATTTCCTACTCCCTAATCTTGCTCCGCCTTCTCCCTCTTCCCACACCCCTCACCTCCCCCACTCCCCATCTCTGCTCTCCCCACCATATCCATCTCCCCCAAAACCTCTCGTGCTTCCCTCCCCCCTCTAATATCAGTCTTAATTTCCTCTCTAGTATCTTCCAACTCAGTTTTAATTACCAATCACGTTACTCAGGCTACATTAGTGACCTGAATACACCAGCCCACACCACAATTAATTTACGGTACATCCTAATCTACACTTCTCTCCCCCAACACACATTCATTAATTCTTCCCGCCTCCATCCACCCACCCATCCCCACATATTACTTTCCCCCTCCTGTACTAATAACCATTGACACCCACCTCTCTCCACCTACAAATACACGCTTTCACTCATACTCACCCATCCATAACTACCTCCCCTACACTCACACCTCACCTGCCTCATCTCCATACTCATCGACCCTACACCTAACTGGCCTAAGTCCACCTACACCTACGCCCACCACCACCACTATCACCACCACCAATAACTCCACCCTCATATCAACACCTACCTACACCCACCACCACCGTCATTAACACCCTCATCCCCATCAGCAGCTACACAGGGCCATTACACCGTCACGCTTACAGTTTATACAGCACTGCATGGTTCACATTCCTGCTTCCCCGCACTGCTGCATCGCTGTACTTCCCCACACAACTGGTGTTGGAGAGGGAGGCCTTCGTGTGGTGGCACCAGCACCGATATAACTGACATTTGGAGCTGCCCAGTCACACAAACGTCCCTCAACTCCCTCCCTATACCCCTGAAAGGAGGATGGTGGGCCGCAGGAGAGGGGCGGTTTCAGCCTGTAGTCCACGGGGTTCATATTCACGCAAGTCTGGGGTTGCAGCATCTACAGTACTGCACCACACAACTGCATCATACACGAACCAGGATGGAGATCTCTTCCAACACGCTGTTAGCCTGTTCCATCCACTCCCAGGAAATACGGTATGAGAATTTTCCTCTGGTGGTGGCACAGCTGTTGACACATTTATCCATGGCACACAATACCAAGACAGACCGATGAGAGACAGAATTATTAAAATATGTGGCAAGACTCTTTATGCCGGACCATTCTCTCTGCCTCAACACACACACACACACACGCTGACTGTATTATTCCGACCTTGATAAATCATCCACAAAGGTTAATCAAACATGACTGCACTATAGCTACAATGTTATAGAATTTTACTTGTCATATGCACTTCCAATTTGTTATGAAACGAGTAAACTTTAAATATGACAGATCTACCGGATAAACTGGAAATTTGTTACGTTAAATATTCAGCGCAGTTAAATACCAAGCCTAGTCTCTGTTTATATATCGGTAATTTCATATATAACACGGCAATCACGAGCTACTCACTCTTAATGTATATTTTTACCATTACACTACGAGTACTGTGTGTGTGTGTGTGTGTGTGTGTGTGTGTGTGTGTGTGTGTGTGTGTGTGTGTGTGTGTGTGTGTGTGTGTGTGTGTGTGTGTGTGTGTGTGTGTGCGTGCGGAGAGAAGGCATGAGGCTTCTGAGATGCTGCCACAACCAACATCCTGACCACAAGGAGGAAGGGAAGAGACAGCTGTAGGAGACAGCAGGGGGTGTGGGGCTGGAGAGAAGGGTGGGGGAGAGGAAGGAAAGGGGAACTGCTGAAGGGAGATAACTGGGTTGGAGGGGGGAGGGAATTACTAGGAGGCTGGGGAAGGGCAGAAACACCTGGGTACACATATTCAGAGATACCTGGGTCTTAAACTTTTCTTAACTGTTAAGAAAGTACCACTGCAATCAGGGACAAACTTACGCAGTGTAGCGATGAGATAATATTTCTTTTTATAATCTGAAAGGTATGCAGAGTCAAAAAAAAAAAAAGAAGTTTACAATACAGTGATATAGTTTCAATACCAAATCATCCATTCCGACAAGTGGAAATGTTGAGTGGGATATAAACACAGGTAATAGCTTGAAGTCTCTCTCTCTCTCTCTCTCTCTCTCTCTCTCTCTCTCTCTCTCTCTGATGATGGGTTCTGTGTAGCCTGAAACGTCAGAAAATATAAAGAACTCGCGCTTTAACCTGTGTCTCTCTCCCACCCAACACTTCCAGTTCCAGTAGTGTTTTAAATCCAAACACCATAGCCTAATAATAATTCACATTTACAAACAACGAACGATGAATTTACAACAGGCAGCGATTCCGTGTAAAAAAAAAAAAAAAATGACACCAATCACTTCAAACCTCCAACTTCTCTTCCATAATTCTCTTGACCAAAGTTTACATGAAAATATACAAAAGAAAATGCTTTTGTGAGACGGCCATGGGGAGAGCGGTGGCACAAATTTTTAACTTTCTTCAAACTTTTCGTGATGACAAGTTAACCTGAATTTAAACGCAAAAGTTTTGGAGAAAGATTAACTTTGTCTAATAGGTCAGCTCTCGCGGACGCCCAGGTGAATCCTTACTTTAAATAAAAATATAATTTTTATGATTGTGGGTAAAATATAAGGATAGCAGTTGTAGTAATAGCAGAAGTAGTAGTAGTAGTAGTAGCAGTAGTGGTAGTAATAGTAGTAGTAGCAACCCCAAGCTCATCTGAACCGTATACCCATTGGACTGCAGACTGAAGCTGCCTCTCTTTCAGCAGTCCACTACCACCCTTTGGATGACAGGGAGAGAACAAAGGGACATTTGTATTACAGGGCAGACGCACCACCTGATCATAACAGTGCCACCACGTGAATGTGTCCCTCTTCAGCAATATAAAGTATGAAAACCAGGGATATTGTTGGATATGGCCCACTTTGCGTGTACAGTCAACCTCAATAGTCCTGTCGCCTATCCTACTTCGTTTTCCATGGTTTATGAAGATTTGTGAGGTGAATATGCAGCAGCCGAGACTAAGACACTTCTGTGGTTCAATGTAATGATTAGTGTAGGTTATTATGGATTTAACTTAATAATTTCCAAAGCCAGTGGGGAAAAAAGCAAGTGATACGACACAACTATTGCTGCCCTCTTTTTATGCAAGGAAGAAGGAACCAAAGGCCAGACGCTCGCAAGATTCTTCCTTCCAAGAAAAAAATAAAGGCAGCACAACAGAGAGCCAAATTCAAGATCCGTTAATTTCGAGATGCCTGGACACAATGCGTTTAAAAGCCTGGAGATGATAGGAAGTAAGAAACAGACAGAGGTAGACAGTTCCAGCGTTGACCTGTTGCATAGCTACATGAAGGACTGGAAGTAAAGGTCAACACTTTCAACAGAGAGTTGGACATAAATGGTAGTGTACACCCAAAGTTCCAAACATTTTACCAAAGTCCATATATTTTACCAAGGTGTAACATTCAAGCAGCACCAGATGTGAAGATCCATGACACGCTGCTCTATACACAGAAATTGCCGCCGTAAAAGCAATTCCCAAGTCGCCTTAAAGTTTGTCGACTGCTCACAACTTCAACACATGACTGGATGGCGTCGTAAACCAGGACATATTTTGCTAAAGTTACGAAAACACTTTAGTGAGTTCGTAAAAGAGGGTGGCTGTGCTGTAAAGATATGGAGCAGGATCTGCAAAAACACATCTGCAGTCGCATTATGATGGTAGTAGTAGTGGTGGTGGTGGTGGTGGTGGTAGTGGTGGTAATAGTAGTAGCAGTAGTTGTAGTGGTAGTAGGTGCTGTTGTTGCTGCTGCCCCAGGTTCATCTCAAACGTGAACCCGGTGAACTGCAGGCTTGAAATGACCTGCAACTCACCAAAGGGATGTATAGGCTACCATAACCAGGCAGTTGCGCGACCAGGGTATATCGGTGCCACTACATAAAGAAGTCCTTCTCCTGTACCTACACCATAATAAACAAAGTACCTGGTATATATAATGTTTTAGTATCGTGAATTATTTGGTCGGCAGAATTACAAACAAATAACTGGTACTCAAATTATTTAATACGTAGTAGGGAGGAATTACTTTCGTTCTTACATGACCTACCCCCATCCCGACCTTGTGTATGGTACCTGCACTGCCATACATGACACAATGGTGCTGTAGAGGGAGGCCTTCATGTGGTGGCACCGACATAACCAGTTGTTGGAGCTGCCCTGTTATACAAACGTCCCTCAGTCCCCTCCCTATCCCCAGAAAGAAGGATGGTGGACTGCACAAAGGCAACTTCCGCCTACAGTCCTCTCTCTCTCTCTCTCTCTCTCTCTCTCTCTCTCTCTCTCTCTCTCACACACACACACACATACACACACACACACACGAGAGAGAGAGAGAGAGATTAAAGTACGGTACCAAAAATCCAGTCAGCTGCGTGTTGCCTAACCAACTCACACACCACGCGCCCCTTAGATTACCCCCTAATCAGATTAATTACACGTGATTAACGCAAAGAGCCGTCTATACGTGATTACCTTTAACCTGGGGGGGGTGAGGGAGGTGGGAGTGTGGGTGAGGGAGGTGGGGGTGTAGGTAAGAGGGTGAGGGCGTAGGTGAGGGAGGGAGGGTGTAGGTGAGGGAGTAGAGAGTTGGATAGGAGGAGGTGAAGGAGAGGATAGTCTAAGTGGGGGAGGTAAGAGGGAGAACAGTTGGGTAATGAGGTACAAAATAAGGCTGAGGTGGGAGGGGACAGGTGTGATGGGAAGTTAATAATTGAGGCGATGTTTGGTGAAGAAAGAATAAGGACTGTATATCCATCATGACAGTTGCTATTCATTAAAAGGATGTAGTAAATGTGGTAGACTGAACCCTGGCCACCTTATGTTGAGTTAAAGACAGGCAGATAAATAAGCAGAAATAGGCAGGTAAATACACAGACAGGTAGATTACGACAGATGTTTGTGAGTTATAATGTAAGGAGTTAGGTGAGATGAGGTTGGGGGGTGGGAGAGAGGTGAGGTGAGGTGAAGGTGAGAGGACGGTACGGTAAGTGACGTAGAGAGGATAGATGAGGTATGTCTGGGTGAAAGAGGTGAAGTCAGGTGAGGTGGGTTCAGGTGGGGTGAGGTGAGATGAGGCAAGTGCAGAGAGGGAGAGGTGGGGCGGAAATCGAGTCAGCGAGTTAACTTTCTAACCTAACTCTATGTTTCATCAGACGGGAGCTTGTGTGTGTGTGTGTGTGTGTGTGTGTGTGTGTGTGTGTGTGTGTGTGTGTGTGTGTGTGTGTGTGTGTGTGTGTGTTTCAGTACCGCAGACATCTAACATAATTCTAAACTCTACCCACGGAAAAAAAGACGGAGTGGACGTGGAAACCAGGGTAAATGTAGTGTTGAGAAGGGATATGAGCTATATAGTCCCCAATTTTCCGTGCCTCAGTGACCTCGTGGCAGCAAAGAGGGGAGGATCTCGCTCTCCTCGTTCTTCCCCCGTCCTTCATTCTCCATTCTGTACTGTCTCCCGTCCTCCAATTGTGCATACATAATGATTCACTGGCATTTAAGAGCGATGAACCTTTACGAGAGGATGGGAATGGGATTGTAGGATGGTTAGGTATGAATGCTATTGAGTGGCTGGGTTTGTACAGAAGGCAAGAGCATATGAGGAATGAAATGGAGGAGCAAACGTTCGGGCCAATAATGGTTTCAGTGATAAGTTTTAATAAATATTTGTAATCACTGTGTTTCATATTCACAGCCAATCCCATAAACTGTATGATTCACGGCAAGTACCTTTGGGCAACAAAAACGTATTAAATTTCAATAGTTGCAATGTCCATGTTCAAGTACTTATATCTTAGGTATATATACACTTTCTATTTACAGGTTTCCACAGTACATACTGCCACAGTTTGAATGCCTGTAGTTATTCATCATCGTCACCTTCAACTAACCTCTTTCTCTCCCGTGCAGATGGGGTCATGTAGGGTACGCAACGCCAAGAAATGAATAAGATGGGAGAACTAATCAACAGCTACACTAATAATACAGGACAAACAAGCGTTCATTCATTATTCAAGCCCCTTCAATCCTGGCTCCATCTGATAGGAACACCTGCCTACACGCAGCTCCGTCAAAAATGATTACCGCGATGGACTTCATGAGACGACCTGGTCCAGAATGCTTTCTTTGGTATTTACCTTTACCAGCCTCTCACCTCTTGTCGTTGCTTGTGTTTGCAGTGTCTCTCATGGCCTCACAATAAACTAACATTCCTTTTCACAGCATGAAAAACAGCTTTTCAGTACAAAAGAATAACAAAGTACAAAACATTCTAAATTTATGGCAGTCACCGGCAGCAGTGACGCAGCCCGATCACCTAGGTAACAGTTTGTGTATATATGCCAGATCATCAGCGGATGTGCTGGAGAGGGATGCCTTCACGTGGTGGCACCAATATAGCCAGGATGTTCGGTTGCCTGGTTACACAAACGTCCGTCAACTACTTCCCTACCCCCAAAACGACGAGTGGACTGCAGAAAGGCAATTGAAGCATTTCATGTTCCGATGAGCCTAGGGCTGCGACTACTAACTATTATTTACTAATGTAGAGGCGATATTGTCGGTGTTTTCAAGAGGGGACAATATGTGTGCCACTTTTTACGGTTCATTCATGACTGAACCTTCTCACAAACGAGTTAATTAACAGCTAATAATTATGTTTTCCAGCGCGCCTAATTCAAGTAGACTAATTAAGACCAAATCTCACTAATGACGTGCAACGTACTGGTCTCATCCACGTCATAATCACGCTGCCAGTGAAATGATAAAACGTTATTCTAGTTTCGTCAGTCCAACCAAATGAGTTTGGGTTCACTGGAGGGTGCTGGATGATGATGCTGAAACGAGGGTACTTGTCGCTGGTGTGATGTGATGAGAGTACAGGAAGACTACAGTAAGACTTTTCTGTGAGGGACTGGTGTGATGCGGGGGTCAAAATCAACTCTTGTCTTTGAATTACATACTTTGCTTTATATTTCAAGTTACGTTAGAGAATATTACAAAGCTTTAAAAATCGCTATGGCATCAAGTGTTAAAAACAGACTACAATATGACGCTGGAGAGGGAAGCCTTTATGTGGTGGCACCGATATAGCCTGTCAGCTCAACTGCCTGGTTATACAAACACATCTCAATTCCCTTCATCCCCCGAAAGGAGGTTGGTAGACTGCAAGAAAGAGTGATATGAACCTGTAATCAATCGGGTTCGCATCCCCTGGTAGCAAATTTCAGGAACAGGTTCCATTAATTCTATATTTTGTGTTTACACAGTACGGTTTTAATGTCCTTAACCTTCACGCAGTAATTTTCAGTTATCTCACCAATATACTCTCTCTCTCTCTCTCTCTCGTTCTTCGCCATTAATTTCCCTCCTTTTGTCTCTCTCCTACCCTCCCTCCCTCTCCTCCACTCCTCTACCCCTTCCCTCGACTTCTCCAGGTCCAAGCAGGCTGGGTGAGAGGGAAGAGGATATTTATTTCTCTCCTCCATTTCTCTCCCTCCTCCACTTTTCTCTCCAACTCCTCCCTTCCTAGGAGGATTTGTGTGCAAGGAGAAGAGAGGTAGGGGGAGGAGGAGGAGGTGGAGAAAGAAGGAAAGAAAAGGAGGGAGAAACACGGTAGAGGGGAGAGAGGTTGGGAGAATGAAGGTAGGACAGGAAGGGAAGAGGGAGGAAAGAAATGGAAGAAGTATGGTGGTCTGGGACGAGGCAAGGAGGAAAGAGGAAAGAAAGGTAAGAGGAAGTGGAGAAATGAAGATCAATGTGAAACATGGAGGAAACAGGAAGAATGTGGATATTAATTCTTAACTCCCTCCTCCATACCTTTCCCTCACTCCACCCTCCCTTCAGTGTGTGTGTGTGTGTGTGTGTGTGTGTGTGTGTGTGTGTGTGTGTGTGTGTGTGTGTGTGTGTGACTGATGATTACAATTAGCGTCATAATAATGAGGTCGTCTGGGTTATTAATGTCACCCTCGCTTGGACTCAGGGAGAGAGAGAGAGAGAGAGAGAGAGAGAGAGAGAGAGAGAGTTGCTACGGTATGTAAATGAGCCACAGTATAATATGATAATGGCCGTAAGTGTGCAGCACCGTGACTGTCATACACACAACACACACACACACACATACACACACACACACACACACACACACACACACACACACACACACAGCACCGTGACTGTCTGGCACATTTCACACACACACACACACACACACACACACACACACACACACACACACACACAGCACCGTGACTGTCTGGCACATTTCACACACACACACACACACACACACACACACACACACACACACACACACTTATTCCTTGGCTTTAATAACTTCAACTTTCTTAAACGTCTTAGTTTTGCAACTTTCCCTAATCTCTCTCTCTCTCTCTCTCTCTCTCTCTCTCTCTCTCTCTCTCTCTCTCTCCTTCATATCTTTATTTCTAGTCATATTTTCCCATAAAATTCACTCTTGTTCCTTCCTACCTCCTTCCTTCCTTCCTTCCTTCCTTCCCCTCTTCGCTCGCCACCTTTCCCTTAACTTTAATTTTTCATTTAGCCTACATCTTCTCTCTCCTGTCTTCAGTAACCCCTTTGCCTTTCTTCTTCCTGCCCTTGTTCTCCCTCCTTTCCTTCATTTTTCTTCAATTACTTCTTCCTTATCAATCTCCTTTACGTAATCAACCCATTTCTTGTTTTTCTTTCTTACTCCCTTCCGCTTTTTGTCAGAGCTGTTTGTCTTTTTTCGTGTGTGTGTGTGTGTGTGTGTGTGTGTGTGTGTGTGTGTGTGTGTGTGTGTGTGTGTGTGTGTGTGTGTGTGTGTGTGTGTGAGAGAGAGAGAGAGAGAGAGAGAGAGAGCAGTAATTTAATCAACATCCCACTCGTGTGTTGGGAGAAGTAAAGACAAAGATTTATTTAATTTTACTTTTTTCTTTGTGGGGAGTGGGAAAGCATCTATTACTGAGACTGTTTTAGTATCGCCGACTCTGATGTTAAATTCCCTGTTATACTGGTAATGTTTATTCATGACGGTGCACGAGTTTCATTACAGCTGATTCATATGTCGACAAATTTACTGCATAACCACCTTTTCTACCTGCCTAACTAGTGACCTATTAGTTTCCTTCTATCCTATCACGTACATGTCTACCTGGTTATCGTACCTGTCCTTCATAGAGCCTTCCTGCTTGTCTATCCATGTCTTTAACTTATCGAATGGCTTTGTTTATTATGCTCTTCCCTATTACAAACAGCACTGGTGACCAACAAATTTTGCTGTTTGCTTTCTTTTACATCCTCCTATCCTTCTCTGCCTGTCTTCTTGCCTCATTGTCCATCACTTCCTCCTACAAGCTTCCTCTACCTGTCTACTTGGTTCTCTATTCTACCTGTCTACCTGGTTACCTTTTCATCATGTCCTGTCTGCCATATTGCCTCCCTGTACAAATAATAGCCAGTCTTTATCAATTAACCCGCTGTAACCACCCAGGTCATTTCGTTATTAATGTTGTAATTCAGATAAAAGCCAGCGTGATGTAGGGAAAGGGTGGTGGGGGGGAGGGAAAGGTGAGGGTGAGGGGGGGAGGGAGATTGATGACATGGAGGGGGAAGGGAGAATGGAAGAGATAAGGAGGGTAGGGGAAAGGGACAAAAGGGATGGAGAGTGAGGGAGGGAAGAATGGCATTGGACGGGATGATGGACAGCAGTGAGAGAGAGAGAGAGAGAGAAATGATGATGATGATGATTAAGATGATGATGGAACGAGAGTATGAGAAAACTAGTAGTCCAGCAATGGAGGAAGAGGAAAGAGAAGGACTGATACAGAAGTGAATAAAAAGGAAGGTGCTAATGGAAGGGTCTTACAAATCAAATTAAAAAGGAGGATGAAGGCTATAAAGAGGGGAAGAATGCAGGGGAGATAAAGAGGGGGAGGAGGGGAAGCGATAAAGAGGACGAGAGGAAGGGGAGGGATGATAAAAAGTGGAAGAGAAGGGGAGGGGAGATAGCGAAGGGGAGGACAGGATTGATGAGGTGGGAAGGGGTGGTAAACAGGGGAGGAAGGGAGAAGGGGAGGTGTGATAAAAAGAGAGAGGAGGGGAAGGATGATAAAGAAGGGAAGGGGATGAAGAGGGGGGATAAAGAGGGGGGGAGGGGGAGAGACGAGCAGGACAGACACTGGAAGCCTGGTCAGTGTTTGTCCAGTAATTCAACTACGGTAATGTATTTTGCTTTGACAACAATTAAATGAGTCTCTCTTTTAATTACCTTATACACTGGACTGACGCGTAACTGTTTTTTAATTAAGGAAACACAGACACATTAATGATGGGGTGGCTTTTTGATGTACGCCTGTGTGTGTGTGTGTGTGTGTGTGTGTGTGTGTTTTACCATTCTGTCCTCACTCAAATAAATCTAACCACATCCACCTCGTAACTTCCCATCTCAACCAGTGAAACTTTTTGAGAGTTGGACACTGAATTCAGAACTACGACCAGCACCACGTAAGTTATTCCAACCTTTGACAAACTTGATCCAAAACTCTTTTCAAACTTCGCCATAACTTCCGACAGCGCCATAAATCACTCACCTTCCACACCAAGATGCAAATTCTGACTTAGCTTGATAATATGGCTTCACATTTCTAAAGATCTATAGTTCACTCATTTTGACTAGGCGGAGAATTTCGTCCTATAGCGGCGTTTTCCCTGTGGTTATGTGCCGGAAGGTGTTATATGCAAAATAATTTGCCAAGGAAAAGGTGTTTGTGCATCTTATAACACCTGTTCCTTACCGATTCTTTACACATTACATTATCGTACAACTCATGTTAATATTACAACGACATAAATAATAAACAAGAGAATCTAAATATGTCATATGCAAAATAAATCGCTAAGGAATCCATGAGACGATGCCTAGCCTGCCACACGTCCCCTTGAGTGGATGAGGATGGGGAAAGTTTGAGCAAGATGCCGGGAGGGAAAACCGAAGGATAATATAAGGAAGAAGGAGAAGAAGGAGGGATTGCCTAAGGAGAGGGGGAAGAGATGGAGGGAATACTCAAGGTGAGGAAGAGGGTCATAGAGAAGAAGAATGGGACTGTAATACCAGGGAAGTGGAGATAAGAAGGTGGATGGATGAGCAAGGGGATTACTAAGATGGGATAATGTGTGTGGTTCAGGAAGATTTGTGGTCTGGTTGTGCAGGAACAAAAATGCTGAAGGAATAAGACATCGGTGAAGGAGAGGAGTGGGATACTATATTGACAATAAGGATGGAATGCCACTTCGAAAAGAAAAGGGACTGGTGTTTTGAATGGAGAGGATTCACTGACACATTCTGAGAATATGAAAAAATAGAGACATTGAGGATGGTATGAAAACAGAAACAGTCACCTAAAAACGGTGGAAATTTATGGGAGTCGTTTTTGATAAGGTGAGTTTGTGGTTATGCAAAAAAACAACATGAAAAATATAATACCCAATTACTGTAATGTTTTTATCAATCTTTGCCAATCCATAAAGTATCTGAACGTGATAAAATTAATATGCTGATCGTGCAATTCAGAATTTTAATGACTTTTATTGGTCAATTGTATGTTTTTGGATATTAAAACATTGATGAAAACTGGGTCACCTGTGTAAATGGCTGATTATAATGTACCCTACACCGTACCGTATGTAAGTGATTATTATTATTAGGAACATTAAGACTGGAAAATATTTACAGTAATTATCACCCGTACAGAGAGGAGGTAATGCTTTTGGTCATGTCTGTCTGTGTGTTTGTCTTTCTGCCCGTATGTCTGTTTGTGTGTCTCTTCAGGCTCTAACTTTTTCTTATTTTTCTTCCCTTCCCTCCGTATCCCCTGTCATACTTTCTCTCCCTTTTGCAGGTACAGTGTCTCACGTTCCCTCTTTTCTCTCACTTCTATATATTCCTCTTCCTCCTGCCTCCCACCCCCCCACTTCCCTGACCCTCTCTCTGAATCCTCCGTCTCTCTTAGCCTACATCTGAGACTCCCTCCTTCTCCCCGCCCTCCCTGCCTGTCTTCCTCCTTCCCTGCCTCTCTCCCTACCTTCCCCTCCCTTCTTGCCTTCCTCCTCTCCTCCCTGACTCTTTACCTCCCCTCCCTCCATACCTCCCCTTCCCTCCCTTCCTCCATCTGCCTCCTTCGCTATCTGCAGTATATTTTTATGTACCCATATTCCTCTCTCTCTCTCTCTCTCTCTCTCTCTCTCAAAGTACGGAATATAAGAGGGTGCCGTAGCGAAGTGAAGGCAGCGTTACTCATTCCCCATTGAATAATGCACAAATAAACACATAACAGAATCAGATAAAATTCCGAGTGTTGTTGCGGTGTTTGTGTTTGTGGTGAGCGGTAATCTATATTTGTGTGGAGATTAATGATTGATTTACGATATAAGTCCTGTTTTAATGCCAACCACGGACGCTAGAGGGGGTAAACAATGACAGAGAGACAGACAATCAGACAGACAGAGAGAAAGAGACAGTAAATCCAGGTGACCTACAGTAGACGCTCAGGTATAACAGGTGGGGTAACTGAACGAATCCCCAGGCATTTTTTTACAATGATAGATACGTACTGAAACACGTGTGGGCTATACCAAGGCATCCATGTTGATTTAAGGTCACGTTTGCATCCTGCGCAACTGCAAATACACATTAAAAAAAAAGTACGGTGTATCTAGATAAGGAAGGTGAGTGGAAAGAGAGAGAGAGAGAGAGAGAGAGAGAGAGAGAGAGAGAGAGAGAGAGAGAGGCTGCATTTCGTATGACGAAACTGATATCTAAAAAATGTTTTATGTTAGCATCAAGTAACGGTTAATGATAATGAACAACGTGCTCCTGTCTCTTAAGTATGTTCGAATTATAGTGATATAACTAACTGTATGGATTAAGTACCGTTCCAACGTTATCATGATGGATAGTATATTTCCCCTTAACAGTTGTGTGTATGTGTAACAGTGCACTGGGTTTCCAGCATGGAGGGGAGGGGAGAAGGAAGTAAGGGGAGAGGAGGGGGAAATGGGGAGGGGGAAAAGAGAGGGGAGTTGGTAAGGGAAAATAGATAAGCCTTTTCCGTCGCCCTGAATTTAATGCTGACTGACGTGAATTTATCACCGCAAATTGTTTTAAGGTAGGAGGGAGAACGAAGTGTGGGCGGTGGCGCAGACAGTGTGTGTGGGAAGTGGGGACTGACAGTGGTGTGGCAGTTTGTGGGGTAAAAGATATATCAGTGGACAGAATGGGGTTAAAGAATGGAATATACTTTGCCTAAGAAACTGAATCACTTTTATATTTCCTGGGTCCAAACTAGCCCTATATTACGGGAGGTAGTTAGGCTGAGACTGATACGATACCAAGGAGAAGGGAGGAGAATTATTAGCGAAATCTGTTATAACTTAGGGTACATACAAACTCACACACATGTTCATTTATATACTGTAATATATTGTATGTAATATTCCCTTTTCTCGAAACTGTCAGCATTATTTACAATTCAAAAAAAAATATATAATCTCCAACCAGAAGTGAGGGTGAGTCAGGACTGACGGTGAGGCAAGGGTGAGGGTGAGGCAAGGTGAAGTTCAGGCAGGAGTGAAAGTGTGGCTGGCGTGAGGGTAAGGCCGGGGAGTAGGGGGAGGCAGAAATGAAGATAAGGCAGGGGTAAGGGTGAAGCAGGGGTAGCCTAAAAGTGACACAGGGGTGAGGGTGAAGTAAGGGTGAAAGTGAGGCAGGGTTGAGGGTGAAAGACCAAGGAACAAAGGTAGAATAAGATACCATTCCCATTCCACCCACCAGGGGCACTGCAACATAAGCCTGGTAACCACACAATGTCTCAGTGCAGGTAATTAATTAGATTCCCCCGCCTGTGTGTTGGCAGGAAGGGAAAGCTGGTCTGGCTCTCAATATTATACTGTTATACTCCAATTTCTGTTGTGGAATGTGATAATAATAGTCTGCGGAATGCGATAATAATAGCGCTTTCGTGGAACGTGATAATAATGGTGCTCTTGAGGTATGTGACAATAATAGTACTTTTGTTGAATGTAAATGTTTTTGTAGAATGTACCGTACAAGTAACAGTGCCCTTGTGGAATGTGAAAATTAATGCTATGCCAGGCAGAGCTGAGTTCAGAATTACAGTAACACATAGCCTAACCGGGAGACATCTGGCAACCATGGTCTTTGTTTATGACTTAGTAGTATAATTCCATGAATGAAGAGCGTGAATGCTGTATGGTAGCGTCTGTGTGTGTGTGTGTGTGTGTGTGTGTTATAAATCAATGCGACATGTTTTTCCGGTCATGTATATACGGTATAATCAGCTCTACTTAATATTTCTTTAGTCAAAATCTTAACTTCTCGGCATTATATTATTATGCGAAGTGAATATCTAAAGCGAATATATTTTCCCTTATATGTGAAAGTACTAAATCTCATCTTACCAATAAAAAATAATCTTTGTCCTGTTTAGGACCCTATAAATTTGCAGGTCATAATACAATAATATAATGCGTCACAAAATTCCTAACAAACAACCCCTGAACAGAATTAAACATGCTAAATCTCCTGTAAGTAAAGTCCCGGCTACAACACTGCACGAAAAATTGCATAAGCTGATGGATGAAATATTTCTGACACGTTAAATTTGCACTACACAGTATCATATTTTTTTGCGAAGTCATCAGTCATCATAAAATTCTAAATTCTGCATTCTGTCCCTGAACATATTATTATTTTTTTTTTTTTTTTCCCCTCAGGAGGGGAATGTTTCAACACGGTCGCTTTCTGCTTAACGCCTTAAATTTACCCTGACTCAGGATGTGAAAAAATCTTACAATATGTTGGGTGTTTCACTTCATGAGCAAATAAATACATGAATAAATTAATAAAGGTTAATTTCATAATCGCATAATTATGACAACACGTACACTTTGTCATGTTTTGGCTATGGAACCCAAGCAGAATGCACAAAAAGTAACAATTTCCCTCTTTCAACCAGCAATTTCCACTTAAAAGCAGCAATTTTCCTCTTGTACGTGGTTTATTTGCAGAAGCACACGGTATGGGAATATTCTGCACGCCCTTAATCTTGTCCTTCATGCAAAAACAATTATTGCTTATATGTGGAACTGATTACACTGTCTAGCCTCACTGATTACACCACAGTGCCCTGAGACTGGATTCAATTCCTTCAACGTATTATTTTGTTATATTTGTACACACGATATAGCCTAGTGTTTTATTTAAAATGTCTGATGCAGTCTCCACGTTCAGACTGAAAGGATCTATAGCTCTGACTTTTCTTAATCCAAGGAAGAAGGAACCAAAGGTCAAAGCCCGCAAGACTGTTCCAAGAAAAAACAAAAACAAGATCACTGAGAGCCAGATTCAAGATTCGTTCATTACCACTGACTGAAGTTCTTGTTAAAAAATAAATGTCAATAATACTATCCACGCTGCGACAGACAACAAATGCAGTTCTCACGTACCACTAAATTGAAGTTCTAGTGTTGTACCAAAATTATAAAGAAGAAAGCCCACGTTCAGGCAGACAAGAAATTAATTTCTGCCCTACCACTATTTGAAGTAACTGCAAAATATCTGAATTATCTAAACCTACAAGCTATCCATGTTGAGAGGGACACCATCCGTAGTTTTGGCGTAGTACTCGTATTCTCGAATTTGGCCTAAAATTGTCATCTCCCTACTTTGAATAAGTTGTAACAATAGATTAAAACAAGAAAATTAAGCTAGTCATGAAGATGTGCTATGGAAGGGATGTAGAGCTGCAGTATAGTCTTATTTTGACACCGAACTATGTGAAATAAGCCGCAAAAATACGAAAATCTGGGCCAAGTCAAGTTGAAAAGAGTACAGCTGATGTAATGTTAGAAATGTCAAAAACAATATATATGTTCTGAGAAATGAGTACTGCATTCGTTACTTACCATTAACTAATGCCTCTGTGTTGGATCCAGATGCGTTCGTTGATTTAATAGTATATCCTGTCCACCTCGCCTCAATGTTCCCCCAGTCACAAGCCGTGTTTTGATGCGGACTATTCTCAATGTTTTTCTTGTTTCCTTGTTCACTAGAATTACACAGTTGCCTAAAAGATAGCAGGCATATAATGAATGTTATAACTCACTCTCAGTTAAGTGTAACGTATTATGAAGGCATTATTTCAGTTTTCACTACGCGCGTCAGGTTCCGATGTTGGAGGTAAGGAAGCTGTTTCTAGAAAATTTGCAACAGTATTTTCACAATACCACTTCTGTTGAAAGTATATAACCACAAAGATTGTACTTATCACTGCTGGCAAGCAGATGAATTGTCTTCCAGTTTAAATAGCCAGCGATTAAAGCATCAAAACCACCTTGCCACAAACACGTACACCCACCACGACGTCACTGCCACTACTGAACATGCGGGTATGGTTTTGGGCACAGAAGTTGCTGGTTGCAATTTCGGCAAGAAGATTCGTTTTCATTTTCATTTCACATTTCATATATTCTCTGCCCCTGCTCATTAATGACTGTAAAAGTACTCTTATTAAGGGTAGTGTTCACTTGTGCGAAATTTATGATGATGGTTTTATGAAGGGGGAAAAAAAAAAAGGAAAAAACAATGTCTTGCCAATTTGGCAACTCTAGTGCACTGGCGCCATCCAGAACTGCTATGTGCCACTTTTTTCTTTGTTTTGTTCGCCGTTTTGCAATTAATTTTTGCTAAGTTCAGTAGGTTAATCATGCTAATGTACGCTTACTGTACATAAAAAAGTACATTTATACAGTAAGCATGTCACAATATCGTGGTAGCAGTTGAAAAATAATCTTTATATTCATGCTCTCGGGTTAATTCCTCCATTCAACATCACGGGTTGTTTATCTTCTGTGCTTTAAATGGCAAATTAAAGTTCATCCATTGCATCATTTGATCTTCAGGCCGATTCATGCGTGTCCTTTTAATAATTAGGCCTCTTGAAGCTTCCAAAAAGATTGGCAAATGCAATATAGCCTAGTATTTTTGCTGGGAGAGAAATTTACTAGAAGTCCAGCACCATAACGTAGATCGTGCTGGTGTGGGTATAAGACAAAGCTTTAGCGAAAAATATTACACAACTACGCTTTGTCCTTGTTGTGCGTTTATCCTTTTTTTTTTTAATGAGCATCGCTTTGAATGACGGGATTTCTCTCGTCTGAATACAATCGCCTGTTGTCACCGTAATTGAACTTCTTTGGCGCAGGATAATATTAGCAGTAACAATATTATCTGTATCACTTCATATTACCTCCACTGAAGGACTGAGTCTTCTTCTAGGAGGAAGAGTGATTATAAGAATTCCCCCGCTGTCATATTGGCCAAGCACTAATGTATGTGTGGAGAGAGAGAGAGAGAGAGAGAGAGAGAGAGAGAGAGATTTCACTTTTGAGAGGAGGGATGTAAGCACGCACGTTTTTGAAAAAATATTTCTGCACAAAACCTTTTCTGTTCTTCCTTATTTTTTTCAATGTTGGCTTTCATGGTAAGAGAACACTGGTCGAGACATTCGTGAAAGTGTACAGTGGAGGAGAGACTCATCTGGAGTGATCTGCACAGAGAAATGAGTTATCTTTCCAACGTTTGACGAGTATACAGTGGAAAAAACGAACGATCTGAAACACGCTTAGGTTGATGCAGAATTCTCATTGTATTTCGCCAATTGTAAATTTCTTTCAGACGGTAATGGGAAGACGTGGTTTCTTTGTACTTAATGCGGGCACAAATACGTCTCGATATTGATATTTTAAAACAGTTCACTTCTCCTTTGGAATGTAATCACAGGTACTTATTTTGGAAAGATACATTTTCTTTTTTTTATTCTTTTTTTTCTTTGCGTTTTTCCACTTTCCTTTATTTTTTGTGGAGACTGAAGATAGAGAAGTGGAACATGATAATTTTAACAGGAGTGTGATGAGGTGGAGTGATTACAAAATAGAAAACGTGGAGATAAGACAGCGAACTAGTGGTGTATGTGAGACAGTAGGAGTCCTGTTGTTTTATTAAAGAAAACGCGACGATAAAAATAAAAAAAACAAAGTAGATGCTGTAAATAAGAAAATAGATACATAAGTCCTGTGCATAAATATAAACAGGAAACTAAAGATATAAATAAAAAAAAATTAATGCATTCTTTCAGCCTTGTGATTTTCTACTTTGGATACGGGTCTACCTTGGAAAGACCTCTCAGAATGGAGTTGCCCCACCTGGATGACCCCACCTGTCCTGGCCCAGATTGGTCTGGCTTCACTTGGACTGGCCCCACCTGGTCTAATCCCACCTGGTTTAGCCCCACCTGGTCTGGCCCAACCTGGTCTGACCCCACTTGGTCTGGCCCCACCTGGTCTGGCCCACCTGGTCTGGCTCACCTTGCCTGGCCTAGTCTGACCGCACTTCCTCTCTGACATAAAAATCAGGACAACTCCATCAAGGAACTCCTCAAGCCATTAACACAGGACACAAAAGTCTTGCCGGGAAGACAGGGTGGCTGGGGAGGGGAAGCGGTAGGGGGATGGTGACCTAGTGTCCAATCCCTCCCGTCTTCCACTTTACTCCCCTCCCTCCCACTCTCCACTTTGCTTCCCTCCTTCCACCTTTCACTTTGCTCCTCTCCCACCTTCCACTTTACTCCCATTCCTACTACCTTCCACTTTGCCCCCCTCCACCCTCCACTTCGGCCTTACAGTACAATTGGAAATAATTAGCCAGCCTTAAATTGTTATATAAGAGGAAACAGAGGCGAAACCTTGCACCTCTGAATTATTACGTGGAAGCAGAGTATTGATTAATTTACCTGAGGATGATGGTGGTGGAGAGACGTGAGGAATATTTGAAAATCTAATATTCTTCCCATTTCTCTTGCCACGTGCGAATCTCAGTTGGCATTGGAGAAGGTAAACAGGAAAATTTACGGCTGAAAACTACCACTGAAATCTATTACTGAAATCTTCTACTGAAATCTACCAGTGTGCTTTGGGAGGATCGTTTGTTTTTTATGCATGGAAGAAGGAACCAAAGGCCAGGAATCCACAAACCGTTCCTTCTAAGAAAAAAAGAGAGAGCCAAATTCAAGATTCGTTCATTTCGAGATGCCTGGACACACTGCGTTTAAAAGACTTGAGATCATGGGAAGTAGGAAATACAGACAGAGGGAGACAGTTCCAGATTTGACCTGTTGCATAAATGAAGGGCCGGGAGTAATGGCTAACTCTTGCATCAGGAAGTTGGACAGAAAAGGGACGAAAGTTTGTTGCTAGACTGTTTGGGCAGACTAACACACGGGCATGGTTTAAACACAATTGCTTTTCTTCCCTTTTTTTCCTCTTCTCTCCTTTCTCTCTGTCTCTCCTTCCCTCCCTCTCTCCCTCTCTGTTCACTGTGTTCACAAGCCTTTTATCTTCTTCAATCCCCTGTTTCTCTCTCCCTCTCCCCTTCTCCCTTAATGACGGACTGTCTCTGGATTTCTTTCTTTCTGTCCCCTTCACTAAAGCTTTTCTTCTCTTCTTTCTCTTCATCTCTCTTCTTCTCCTTCGTCCCCTGTGCCCATGCTGTTATCAAACCTTTTATCTCCTCTGTCATCCTCCTCTTTCTCTCTCCCTCTCCCCTCCTCTCTTGCTGACAGGCCATCTTTCCTTCTTTTTCTCTTTCCATCTCACTCTCCTTTCCTCTCCCTTCTTCCCTCTCCCCTGCCATTAATTAATTGCGATGATAATTTTTTTACTTGTCGCTTTATTTAACCTTGCATGGTGTGTGTGTGTGTGTGTGTGTGTGTGTGTGTGTGTGTGTGTGTGTGTGTGTGTGCTTAGTTTGTGTGTAGTTCGAAAATACTCATGTTTTAGTACTGTCTGAGTACGCAGATATGACTATGCCTTAACGAATGTGTGTGTGTGTGTGTGTGTAATTCACCGGGTCGGTCAGGATCACTTGATGGTCGTGATTGTCAGCTTTTACCCTCCCGGAAGGGAGCTGAGAACTCATATTGTCCGATCTAAGGGCAAGGCTGTGACCTTCACACATGCACACACCCGTCCCCTTGCTCAAGGGGGACAGTAACCACTCACTTCGTCAGTGAAACTTTTCGCAACCTGAGCGAGGCGCGAACTCCCGTCCACCAGTGTGTGTGTGTGTGTGTGTGTGTGTGTGTGTGTGTGTGAGAGAGAGAGAGGGGGGGGGTGACAGGTCTGACTTTGATCCTTTTCTCTATAAATAGCAAAGGGCTCCACAGGACCTCGGTGCCTGTGCCAACATTGTCCACAAGTTTCTTTCTCTCTCTCTCTCTCTCTCTCTCTCTCTCTCTCTCTCTCTCTCTCTCTCTCTCTCTCACTTTTACTAGTGTTTTTTCCTGACGGCCATCACTTGTCAACTCTGTCCTGTTCTGTTCCACTCTTTCTCTGCCTCATTCCACCTTTTTCCTTCGCTTCTCTGTAACACCCTACCCTTCCCTACCCTTCTGTATCCCTCTCTACCCATCCTTTCCTTTCTCTGCCATACTCTGCCCATCCCTGACCTTCTTTGCCTCTCTCTGCCTTTCCCTGCCCTGCCTCCCCCTGCCTCCCCTCTGCCTGTCCTGCCCCGCCTGGCTATGACAGGAAAAGAATTAGTGCTTCACACAGGAAAAAAATTTCGGTCTGGATTATCAACTGTCTCTCTTTATTTTACCTTAGTTTTCCTTTTGCTATCTTTTCATTATTATTATTATTATTATTATTATTATTATTATTATTATTACCATTATTGTTATTATTATTATTATTATTATTATTATTATTATTATGTTATTATGCACCCTTCCCTTCCTTCCTTCCTTCCTTCCTCCTTCTATCCTGTCTTTCCTTCATTTCCCCTCCGTTTCCTTCTTTCTTCCACCAATAATTCCTCCTCCTTCCCCCTGGGCAGTATGAGGGAGAATTCCTGCACACACAAGTTCAACAAAGAGGCGGAGGAAAGTTAGCTATGTGGAGAGAGAGAGAGAGAGAGAGAGAGAGAGAGAGAGAGAGAGAGAGAGAGAGAGAGAGAATGTGAAAATATAAAAAGGATAATAATCCAGTACATAGATACCAGTAATATAAAAAAATGGCGTAAAAAAAATTCAGTAAGGTTCGTCTCCAGAGAGAATGCCACACCACACACGAGACAAAATAAGAAACCAAGGAGATTCCATGAGGGATTGGTTGAGGTCGTGAGAGGTGAATATTAGAGTGTGGGGAAGGCTTTGATGTGGGGTGAGGTGGGGGAGATGAGCAGAGGAGAGATGAGATGGGATGGGGTGAGGTGGGGGAAATGTGGGGCAGGTAGGGTGGGGTGGGGTGGGATAGGTGGGATGGGATGGGGTGGGGGAGGTGGGGTGTGGGAGAAGGGGTGGGGATATGAGGAGAGACAAGGTAAAGGTATGGTGGGGAAGGTGAGGTGAGGACAACGAAGCAGGGAGAGAACAGGAAGATGAAGAAAAAGACAGACAGACAGACAGACAAACTGAAACGAGAGGCGAGATGAGATGGAGTGAAAATTAAGAAGGGGAGCAGATGGAGAGGAAGAGATTAGTTATTAGCGAATTGAAAAGGAAATATTATGTGAAAATGAAGAGAGAGAGAGAGAGAGAGAGAGAGAGAGAGAGAGAGACGGGATATACAGTCGAAATGAAAAGTGAAAAAGGAGAGACATGCGAAGGAAGATAGTGGCTACTCTCTCTCTCTCTCTCTCTCTCTCATCATTACATATCTGACTCCCTCTAATTTTCTCTCACCCTCGTTCATCCTCACATTTCATCAGTTTTTCATTCCTCTTTATTTCTTCCAGGACGAAGATGGGTTAGTTAGATAGGCCAAAGGAGATGAGATGTGTTGTGTTGTGCTGAGTACACACACACACACACACACACACACACACACACACACACACACACACACACACACACACACACACACACACACACACACACACACACACACACACACACACACACACACACACACACACACACACACACACACACACACACACACACACGCAAACCACCCTAATTGCTAACACATGCCATTAGCAGCGGGTGTTTAATTAGGTTTTCAATTATTTTCTAGGAAGGTTGGAGGCACAAGCGTCTGCAATGTAAGGTTTGATTATTATTATTATTATTATTATTATCATTATTATTATATGAAGTTAATTTTAACTGACTGCTTTCATTTTATCGCGCATATTTTCAATTTATAAAAAATATTAACTAACTTATAGATAGACAAGCGGATAGATAGATAGACAGACAGGCAGGTAGATAGACAGATATCCAAACTCCTCAGTCCCGAAATGGGTGGCCACAAATTAATCGCCTCCATGT
>NC_136976.1:74690787-74698287 GCF_032717465.1 Coenobita brevimanus
TGCATCTTTACTCACATACACACACACACACACACACACACACACACACACACACACACACACGTTTTTGTTGTGTTTTTATGTGGCTTGTCTTAATGCGTTGTTCTTGGCATCCTTCTCAGCGTCAATATTGCTTCGTATTTTCCTTCTTTACGGCAAAATTGAAGCATAATATTATTCAGTAAGTATCTGATATATTTCCAAAGCTATTTTCACACGATATTTATCTTCTTTAAACGCGATTTTTGTTGATATAAAAAAATCATCAGCGTCGATATTTTCAACATCTTGGGCCAAAATTTGCGAGTAGACAATTATAAAACTAAGTGGAATTAATACTAAGTGGAAGTTAAAGGTAGATGTCTCGTAATCTGGGGCCCTTATTCTCTCTCTCTCTCTCTCTCTCTCTCTCTCTGTAACACATCTTCCTAAGCGATTTATTTCTTTATTGCACCTCACTATGTCTGTCATTTCAACTCTCACAGCCACATCCACGCCCACATCAGCAGACTGTGCCACCACCGCCACACAAAAAATACCGCCAGATACCTTTTTTTTTTTTGTGTGTGTGTGAATTAATTTTTGACCACCTATATCATGTGCTAATTAAAAACACAATATAATTTTTGGAGCAAAGTTAATTTCCCTGCAACACAGCAAGGACAAAGGGTTTCATTAGGCGTTCTAAGCAGGAGAAAATTGGACGATAAAAAAATGACTTCACTTGTTGGGTTATTAATCTTGGCGTTATGTGAAGGGTAGTGTGTGTGTGTGTGTGTGTGTGTGTGTGTGTGTGTGTGTGTGTGTGTGTGTGTGTGTGTGTGTGTAAGCAATAATGAGAAACAGAAGAACAGAGAAGGTCTGTCTCTCGTTTCGTCACTGTCCCTGTTTCTGTCTATCTGTCTGTCTGTCTCTCTCTCTCTCTCTCTCTCTCTTAGCCAGCATCGTTGTTTTTACACCGCCTTTGACTCTCTCCCTTTCCATCTGTGTTGTTTTTACTGTGTGTGTGTGTGTGTGTGTGTGTGTGTGTGTGTGTGTGTGTGTTTTATTGGTTGTTTCTTCTGTCTCCTGGAGGTTTTAGCTTCATGTAAGAGAGAGAGAGAGAGAGAGAGAGAGAGAGAGAGAGAGAGAGAATAAAGCAATAAGTACAGAAGACATATGTGGGACTAAAAGGGTTTCGCCAGAGTCCTTGAGAGAAAATCTTTCGGCGTGACTGACGGACTGGGCCTTTCTAAGAGATATTCCCGCATCTATAATAATAATAATAATGAATAATAATAATAATAATAATAATAATAATAATAACATCGAAAACAACAACAACAGTAATAATAATAATAATAATAATAATAATGTTTTATCAGATACACAGATGCCGGAAAAGGACGCCTTCATGTGGTGACACTGATGTAACTGGGCGGTGGAGCTGCCCAAGACCACCACCACCACCATCATCACCAACCACCACAACCACCACTCACCACCTCCACCACAACCCCCACCCCCACCACCACCCTCCCATCACGTCATATATCTCTTACATTCTCAATTCTTCTCCCCACTTATTATTGTTGTGATTTTCCCCCTTGGCATTTATAAGACAAGCTGAGTGAGTTATAAATGCCTCTTACGCTTCGCTGGCTTGTGCGTTGCCTCGTTTGTTTGTCGGTAAGTTTTAATCAAAGCGTCAGACTCGAGGTCAAGAGATCATGTTTTTTGCCTACTTACCTTGAGATTAGATACACACACACACACACACACACACACACACACACACACACACACACACACACACACACACACACACGTACTTTTATCACTCTAAGTTCACCCAGATTTTTGTCATTTTGCTCACGTTGCTCAGTGGCTGAAAAGGACAATTATACTTCTCTACATCCTTTCCACAGCACTTCTTCGTGACTTGCATCATATTCTAGTATTACTCGATTGATATAATTCAGCCCTCAAAGGCGTGCGATGTCAATTTTAGGCCAAGTTAAAGAGAATTCGTGACAGCAAAGGGAAATATCATAATTGGTGAATGAAAGGAAGCAGATCTACATACACAATATATACATTTTTTAAGTGAGAAGGACTGTGAATATTTTCGCCATGGAGACTGAAAAGAAATGATCTGCAAGAACGACAAAATACAAAGATGGGGTCATGTAGGATTCCTGAGAGAGAGAGAGAGAGAGAGAGAGAGAGAGAGAGAGAGAGAGAGAAAGGAGGGAGACAGAGATGGGAAATACGAATAACAAAAGGCGAAAATAAAAATCTACCTGCATTCCCAATCCAGTTTCCCCCAAACTGTAAAAGGTGAAGGTAGAGAGGAGAGGGTGAGGCAACACAAACAACACAACTCAGTAAAACAAGTGAGCATCGGGCAGCCTTAGGTCAACACACAGAGAGGGAGAGCAATTACATTAGTTACCCTAGTCAAGGTTGGAGCCCCTCTCCCGTTTTCTTTCTCTCTTTGTGGCTTACTTTCACACTGTCTTTTATTTGCAGATTTAATCTATTTCCTTTCTTTCTCTCTTTCTCTCTCTTTCTTTCTTTGTTCCTTGCTCTCTTTCGCATTGTCTTTTATTAGCACGTTCAGTTTATTTCTCCATTTGTGTCCTACTCTCGTACTGTTTTTCTTACTTTATCTAACTCACTGTTCCTCTCTCTCTCTCTCTCTGTGCCTTACTCTCTTTCCCACTGTCTTTTCGTTGCCTATTCAGTCTATTTTGTTTTTCTCTTCTTGACTTACTCTTTTTTTTTCTTACCCTTTTAGTCTTTATTTCATATTGTCTTCCCTTCTTCCATTCTCTCTACCTCTCAGCCTCTGTTTCACTAATTTTATTCTCTTCCATCTTTTCGCGTCTCCTTTTTAATTATTTTTTGGAATATTGGAGACCAGGTAGAGGTAAGAGAGAGAGGAGGAGAAGAGGAGATAATGAGAGATGAGAGGGAGAATAAGTAAGAAGAATAGGGTGGAAGAGAAGAGGAGGAGAGGAGTGTGGTGAATATAATGGAGGAAAAGCGAAGAGGAGGGAAGCCAGAGAGAGAGAGAGAAAGAGAGGAGTGGACGAGAGAGATAAGAAGAGTTATGTGAAAGGTGAAGCCATGAGGAAGATGAGGGGGTGAAGGAATATAAATATGGATGAAAAGAGCAAAGGAGAGGAGAAAAGAGTGACTGAGGAGAAGAAAATAAAGAGACGAAAAGAGGAAAGAAGGCAAAAAAGAGAAAGAGAGGGTGAAGAAGTGAAGGAATAAATATACATGATTAGAGATAGGTAGAGATAGAGAAGATAAAGTAAGGGTAAGATGGAGAGAGAGAGAGAGAGAGAGAGAGAGAGAGAGAGAGAGAGAGAGACAGACAGACAGACAGACAGACAGACAGAGATAGAGACAGACAGACAGACACACAGACAGACAGACAGAGACAGAGGCAATAAAGCAACTGTGGTAACTTTATCCTACGCACATACAATTCTCTTTCTCTGTCTGTCTGTCTCTCTCTCTCTCTCTCTCTCTCTCTCTTTCTCAGTGAAAGAAAAAGGAGTGGAAGCTAAAAGAAATGTGACAGTAATTGTGGTAATGAAAGGCGTGGCGGAAGTTAAGGAAATTGAGGTGGGGTAATTAATGACTTAGTAAGAAAGTGAGAGAGAGAGAGAGAGAGAGAGAGAGAGAGAGAGAGAGAGAGAGAGAGAATAAGTTAACGAGTGTGTGTGTGTGTGTGTGTGTGTGTGTGTGTGTGTGTGTGTGTGTGTGTGTGCGTGTGCGTGTGCGTGTGTGTGTAAAGAATAAGTGAGAGTGAGAAGTATGGAATGAATAAAACTGAGCGTGAGAGTAAAGACATAAGTAGGAGAGAGGGAGAGAGAGAGAGAGAGAGAGAGAGAGAGAGAGAGAGAGAGAGAGAGAGAGAGAGAGAGAGAGAGAGAGAGAGAGAGAGAGAGAGAGAGAGAGAATGAAGCGACAGTGACATAAACAAAATAAAAGAATAACATATCACCCAAAAATAAAGAAAGGAAGGAAGGAAATTGACAAAAACATAAATACTGTAAACGAGAGAGGGACGACATTGGTGCATAGAGGAACAGATGAAAGAGAGGAGTGGGAAGAGGGGAGACGTGATAAAAGAGGGAGAAAGAGGAGAGGGAAGAAGAAAAGGAATAAGAAATAATTGGATGTGTGTGTGTGTGTGTGTGTGTGTGTGTGTGTGTGTGTGTGTGTGTGTGTGTGTGTGTTTACTCTTGTGTATACTTGTGTACATATTTGTGAGTTCCTCCATTTTCATTGTCCTTGTTCTCCTCTCTCTCTTTCTCTCTCTCTCTCTCTCTCTTTCCAATGCCCGTCAGACTTACCTCTAAGAACCACTGCCGTGAAAGATGCGATAATGTCAACAATACTTCCATGGTCTCTCTCTCTCTCTCTCTCTCTCTCTGGGAAAAATTAAGATAGCTTTAATTTCCTTTATTCTTCAGGGGACTCATAAGATATACATTTGAGGAAAATAAGACAGAATAGGCACTGAGGTTCATTGTGTCATATAAATCTTTCTCCTTTTGGTGGTACCGATAGGACCGGATGGTGAGGTTAACCTACTATTACTACTGTTACAACTACTAATACTACTACTATTATTAATATCACCACCACCACCACCACTACTACTACTACTACTACTACCACCACTGCTACTACTACTACTACCACTACTACTAATAGTACTACCATTATTAATATCATCACCACCACTACTACTACTACTACCACCACTGCTACTACTAATACTACCACTACTACCATTACTACCACTATCATTACTGCCACTATTACTATTACTACTGCTGCTGCTTTTTCTACTACCTTAACGTGGTCCGGATTTTCGTGAATCACAGCTTAATTTCGTGCAGCTTACTGGCCAAAAAAAAAAAAAAAAAAAAGCAACTTATTGTACTATTATTCTCTATATAACACTTCCTCGTGACTAGGATCATATTTTAGTATTAATCTATTTTTGCAATTCAGCATTCAAGGCGGCTAGATAAGCTTTTGGCCAAGTAACTTCATTTCCATGGCATTTCTTCTCGATTAACATCATATTCTAGGGTTAATCTAATGCTACAGCTAAGCATTGAAGGCAGAGAGATGACATTCCTAGGTCTAGTTAAAGTAAAAATAGCAAGAAAGCATTCAGAGAGCGCATGCCTCCGCCAGCGCCAATAAAATTTATGATTTAATCCTGTATTCAGATCCGGATCCACTTTAGCATCTACTCAGTCCTGTCTAGACCCACTGCCCATATATCCACCAAATTTTACTGAAATTCAATTACAAATTTTTAAAAAAGCTTGTACACAAACAAACACGAATGAATACATTATCCCAGTCCAACTTCGATGCAGGAGGTAGTAAATTAATGGACGCAGCAGATCCTGTAGTTCATTTTCTTCTCCATTTACACATTCCGCACCTGGAAATTATGCCGGCCAGCTGTTTACCTTTTGGATATTAGAGCGAGGGGTAGACTAAGAGGCGGGGCTCAGAGTGGCTCCATTTCCTGCTCCTGCCCTCGATCCTCTTTTGTCTGGTAAGCAGTATAGAGACGTGGAAGCAGGGAGGAGAGTGAGCGGAACGGCAGGGATTAAAAAAAAGCTGTGTCGCAGGAGTTCGTGGTAATGAAGCGACAGCCAGATGCGAAAGTACGGTCCTTCTCCTGCCTCAGTTTCATGGGTAATAGGTGGGTAGATGGCAGACGGGTGTGTGTGTGTGTGTGTGTGTGTGTGTGTGTCTTGTACTTTTAATTTGCAAATCCTGTTCTTATTCACCTTATTCAGTCCTCCCTCTCTCTCTGCCTGCGTGTGCTTGCGGTGGTCGGGGTTGGAGTGGGTGTGGTTGCCGCCTAAACTCTCCACACTCACCCTCCCACTTGAAGTTACCCAGCCAGAACTTTTCCATGAATACTGAGTGAGTGGGACTTGAGCAGGAGGAGAGGGAGGAGAGAGAGGGAAAGATGAGTTAGGAAAAAAGGAGAGAGGAGGAAGGGATGTGGGAGAAAGGAGGGAGATATGTGGGAGAGAGAGGAGGGAGGGAAGGGGGAAGGGGGAAGGAGAGGGAGAAGGGATAGTTCCATAGGGTAGGGAGAATTATGAGAGAGAGAGAGAGAGAGAGAGAGAGAGAGAGAGAGAGAGAGAGAGAGAGAGACTAAGGTAAGATGGAAATGGGAAGGGGAGAGCAGAAGAGAAGATAGTGGGGAGGGAGAAGGGATGGAAAGAAAGATAATGGGAGGAAAGAGGAGGTGAGAGAGGATAAGAGAGGAATAGGGACGGGATGAGGATAACTGGAAAGATAATGATAGTGGGAAAGGAGGGAAGGAAACACTGATAATAGGGAAGAAAAGTGGGTTAGGAAGATAATATGAGAGGGAACTGAAGGAAGAATTGTGAGGAGGGGTTCTGAAAAGGATGGAGAAAAGGAGAGTGGAGACGAGGATGGAAGGAAGGAAGTAAGTAAGGAAGGAAGGAAGGAAGGGAGTGAGGGAGGAATGAATGAAGGAATGAAGTAAGGTAGGAAGGACTGCAGAACGTTGCCTGACTTTTCATCCTCCCTCTGCCAAAACAGTTTTTAGTCACTGGCGGGGAAGATATCCATTTTAGTAAATAAATGTAGCTACCAGATTTTTCCAATAGCCAGATGGACGGACAGGGTTAAGGAAAATATGCACTGAACAGCGGAGAGAGAGAGAAGGAAAGAAGGAAGGAAAGAAGGAAGGAAGCCGGGAACTGGAGTGTATCTTCATAATAGGACAGAGTGGGATGGTGTAAATGGAATGAGAGAATAATTAAGAACATATTATGTGCATAAAGACGGGGGTGGAAAGGAAGCAAGGAAGGAATTAAAGGCTGCATCACGGAAAGGAAAAAGTTTAGGTATATACTTGTAGATAGATGGATATATAGATAAATGGACAGACAGATTAATTTCTTCAGTCTGACTACGCATTTCATTATTTTGTTCTTTGTATCTCAGGATGATTTCCTTCATCTGTAGATTTTTTTGAACCAGCGAGGTTTAGATATTACCTCTATTAACCTCTTCACCGAAATAAGTCTCATTTAAGACGAATTTTCCAGTACTAGCAAGAATAATAGTCAGTGGGGTATCACGGATGTTTTTTCTGGCAACTTCTCCAGGCATTTCAATCTTAAATGGCGACTTTTACGGGGTTGATGGTGACCTTTTTCGTGACTAGAATGGATCGTATGACAGTATTCTTTATCCCCTTCAGTCTAATGGCGTATTTTTTATTATTCTTGCTCTATCCGGTCATTTTTTTTTTTTTTTTCAGCTTTAGAGAGTCTTCTCGAACTGAAGAGGCTTGATATCTGTGCCTTCATTTACCCCTTCACGGCATGAGCTCTCCCTTTAGCTAAGCAAAATTGTATGGAGAGAGAGAGAGAGAGAGAGAGAGAGAGGGAGCGAGAAGTATAGGGTTGAATGTTAAAATTG
>NC_136976.1:74703287-74723287 GCF_032717465.1 Coenobita brevimanus
ACACACACACACACACACACACACACACACACACACACACACACACACACACACACCAATAATTCATAACCTACATAAGTTGTTGTTCGTGTTTCTCACAGTTCGTCGTGTCTAGTTGATGAAAACAAGAATTTTTGAAAGTACTGGTTTGGTGATTTATGGAATGAAAATTAATTCCTGAGCAATATTATTATGATCCTTTGCTTGTTTACATTTCACCCGTGTAGCAAATGGAGTATGCGTCTCTGTCCAGTTCCTTGAAAAAAAGAAATGGAGAAAGTTTCCCACGTATTCCCAGCGTGGTGTTAATTTGCAGCATCTCACTGAAATCTGCTAATCATTTGCTAATATACGACTAGACTTGCTAATTCCCTACTCAGGTCTTATAATCCTCTGTTGATCAATTTCTAAATCCGCTAATTCCCCGTTCAGCCCTGGTAATCTTCTGCTGCTGTACACCTAATTCTGCTAATTCCCATCTCAAAGCTTGCATTATCCTGGTAATGCCTCACTAAATCAGCTAATTCCTCGCCCTTCTGTCAATTCTCCTACTGGTAAACAGGAAGGAGCCCCATACCTCCTGCCCTCCTTCTCCTCCACCTATCCTGCCCCTCCACACTACCTAATCTACTTGCAAATTACTCCATTACCAACACAAGGTTTTATTCGCTACCTGTGAGACACGTAGAGGGTGAGCACGGCGCGAAATGGAAGGGGAAGGAATGGGAGGCAGGGAAGGAGAGAGAGGAAATGGATGGAGAGATTGGAGAGAGGCTTTGAGAGGAAAAAAAGACAGAGACTGGAGAAAGATTGAGAGGAAACAGGAGGGAGAGATTCGAGAGACTGAGAGAGGTGAGAGGGAGGCAGCGATGGAGAGAGGTGAAAGGACAACGAGAATGTAGATTGAGTGAGGTGAAAGAAAGGGCCTTGATGGAGAGGGAAGAAAAGATGGAGAGATTGAGAGAAACTGAGAGAGTTGAAAGACTGTGATGGAAGGAAAAGAAAGGACGGAGGGAATAGAGAGACATTAGGACAGGAGGAAGAAGAGAGAGCGATGTCTAAAGAGAGAGGAAAAGGGGAGAATTCGAAAAAATGGGAGAGGAGAAATGGGAGGGAGATACCGTATGGTTAACAAGACAGGAAGCGGAACAAAAGAAGTCAAGAAGCTAAAGGAAATTGGGCAAAATCAGCTAAGGAGGGATAAAGAACCAAAATGAGGTGAAAAGGAAGGAAAACGGGCAAGAGAAGTTGAGAAAAGAACGAAAGGGGAACAAAATAATTTGAGAAAAGAAAGACAAGGGGCAAAAGTATCGAGGAAAGATTGGGATGGAGTGATTATGCTAAAGAAAAATAAAACAGCCATTATCCACCAATCTTCCTCTATCTTATCACTTCATTTCGCTCCCCTGTTCTTCCTCCCTCTCCCTCTTCTCTCACTCTCTCATTCCCTCTCTTTAATCGCTGTCATTATTGTTTTTATTGAGTTATTATGTTCTTGATTCTCCATTTTCTTCCCCTCTTTGTCCCGCCCCACTTTTTATCCTTTGGTCTCTCCCTTCTTCCCCTTTCTCGTTTCTCCTTAGTTGTTAATTGATTGCTTTTTTCTTGTCCCGTAATAGGAAAGAAGTTGAAGAGCTTGATTGAAGAGTGAATGGAAGATTGTGTGTGTGTGTGTGTGTTTAAATCTGTCCGCTCTCTCTCTCTCTCTCTCTCTCTCTCTCTCTCTCTCTCTCTCTCTCACCTTTGTTTTCCCACTGCCAGCCTCCCCCGTTATTACGTATTCTGCTTGCAAACGCTGGACCTGAACTGCCTTGTGTGGGTGTGGGTGTACGTTTGGATGTGGGTGTGGGTGTACATATGGGTGTGGGTGTAGGTATGGGTGTGGGTGTGGATGTAGGTATGGGTGTGGGTGTGGGTGTAGGTATGGGTGTGGGTGTGGGTGTAGGTATGGGTGTGGATGTGGTTGGGGTGTGGATGTGGGTGGTACGGGTCTAGGTGTGGATGTGGACTTGTGCATCATCATCATCATCATCATCATCTCCCCACAAAGATTGTAATATTAGAATACAGAAAGCATATTATCAAAACACTAAATTAGGAGTAACAAATAAGAGTAGCTAGTGAAATGGGGTATAACCATCCACTCACTCAATTAAGTCCTCATAATTCCCGGCTCTATCCCACAGGCGAGGAAATAAACACAGGAAATTAATTTAAGGCGAACTGTGTGCCATTCATTACGATTTTTTTTTGTATTTTCGAGTCTGAGGTAAGCAAACACACTTGTCTTTTGGGTCTGTGTTGCCTGTGTTGGTCGCTGTGTTGACTGGGAGGAGAGAGAGAGAGAGAGAGAGAGAGAGAGAGAGAGTTTTTATTTATTGCTGTTTCATTTTCATTCATTTCTCTATTTTCCTCCAGTTTTCCTTCTCTCTCTCTCTCTCTCTCTCTCTCTCTCTCTCACCTGTTATTCTAATTTTCTCTCCTGTTCTCATAATTTCCTCCTCCTCCTCTCCTTTCCTCTCCTCCCCGCTTCTCTCCTCTCCTCTCCTCTCCTCCTTCTCTCCTCTCCTCTCCTCTCCTCTCCTCTCCTCTCCTCATTCTCCTCCTCTTCCTCCTCTCCTCTCCTCCTCCTCCTCTCCCCACAACTGTTTCTTTTCTATTATTATTATTATTATTTTTTGTTGCCATTTTCGTGGCTGTGGTTTTAATACCTGGTCTCGGGGCGTGACTCTTGGCCCAGATTTTCTCCTATTGCATTGTTAATTTCTTTTATTTTTCGTTTTAGTGTCCTTGGTTCTATTTTCAGTTTATTTCGGTCGGTTATTGTGAGAGGTGCATTTTTGCCCTTTTATTTAATTCGTACTGTTATTTTTATTATTATTTTTATTATTATTTTTTGGCAGTGGCCCTTTTTTTTTTTTTTTTTTTTTAATATTGAGTTCCTGGTTAATGGTAGGTGGTGGCGACCATCATCCACTCACTTGATGTAGTGCTGCCTACTTCTTCCTTAGCCTTTATTATTCTTTTTCTGTGACTGTCTTCCTCTCTTCCTATTTCTCCCATCTTTCCTGTCACTTCTTGTTGCTTTTCGTTCTTTTACAGGTGGCTTTACATTGAGTGACAAGCCAAATGGTTTCCTGTAAGCCAAGAAATCATTTACAACGCTGGGTGGTAACCATATAACCAAACCATACGCGCTCCCTACGTGTCAACAAGTGGGTTGGTGGAGGGTTAGTGCTCCTTCCCGTAAAACAAATAACTCAAAGTCAGATGGCCACCCCTTACAGGATTATGGCGTCTGGCAATAGGTAGATAGATAAGAGTCCCTCGTCCCACTCTCTGTGGATACGGACTAAACAGTTTATTTATTTGCTTATTTATTTATTCAGTTCCTAATCACCCCTCGTCCTTTCAAGAGGAATATATAAAAAGGACAAATTAAGCAAATATTGTTCGTTTTTTCTGTTCATTCCTTTTTATAGACCCTAACATTTTTGCATACTTCGACCTCGGTCACCTAGCCTAATTCCGTCTTTCCACGCTGCTCGATCTCTAGCAGCCTCTCTGTTCAGCCTCTCATCCCTGAGGTCACACTTTATGATTCCGGCCCAGGTATTTTTCGGCTTGCTTCTCGTAACTCTAATCTCAGCCTTCACACCTCTCCCCCACCACTTCCAGTTATCACCTTCCATTCTCTGGCCAAAGCACTTCAACCAACCCCTTCACATCACAGCACCAATACATTCAAGGCCCATCCTTCCTCTCATCCTCTGTCCTCATCACATGCCCAAAGCATCTCAATCTACCCCATCTCATCACCAAGCTCATACATTCAAGTCCCATCCTTCCTCTCAACTCTTCATTCGCCATCCTAACACCCTCCCCCCAGGCCTGTCACTAATGGATGTTAATGGGGAAAAATGCTCTGAGAAAAGGAAAAATGCATAAATTACCCAGTATTGTAAACTTTGCAACATCAACTTCCCAAATTAACTCCCCAAACTGCGTTCTCTGCCTCCATCTCGGGCGGGTATGATTAAGTGTGCTGATCAGATTGCTGAGTTTGTGATGAAGTTAGTGAGTGAGGACGAGGAGAGGAGAGGAAGGGAGGGGAGGGGAGGGGAGAGGAGGAAAATGAGGAGAAGAGAAGAGTGGAGAGGAGGGGAGAGGAGAGAAGAGAAGAGAAGAAAGTACAGGAGGAGGAGGAGGGAGGAGATTGGGGTGGGAGAGGACGGTCAATAGAGAAGAAAGAAAGGGAAGGGAAGGGAGAGAAGAGCGGGAAGGGGAAGAGGAATGAACTAAAACAAACAAACATCCAAGTGTGTGTGTGTGTGTGTGTGTGTGTGTGTGTGTGTGTGTGTGTGTGTGTGTGTGTGTGTGTGTGTGCTTTCCTCATCCGTCCTTTTACAGTTGTTATTCCGGGTCATTGTCCGCTAGAGAGAGAGAAAGAGAGAGCTGGGTTGGGGGGAAAGGCTGTAATTGCACCGGAACCAAACCCCCAGACTCCTCCCCCAGACACGTGTACTGTATATTTACATAATTAACTTTAATATCACACGTCAGGTGTTGTAAAGAGACTCATTTATTACACATCAAAGTGAGATAAATCTGTGTGATTAAGTTAATGCATGAACGATGAGCATTTGGCCAGGGGAGGTTAGATATCCTTTCTCTCTCTCTCTCTTTCTCTCACCACTACCGAGTTATAACAAGAGATGAACACTAATATATGATGTTAGTCACAAGGAAGTGCTGTGGACAGGATGCAGAGCCGAAGCATTATCTTTTTCTGCCACCGAACTACGTGATATAAACTGCAAAAGGGTGAAAATCTGGGCCAAATTAAGGTGAAAGTACCATAATCCCTGCTACGTGGCCACACCCGATAGCAGTCTTATTTATTCTTTTTTTTCTTTTTTTCTTTTTCCTCTTGTTTATGAAGTTGGAGGAAGTTCATGCGTATAAAAATTCAGTACGTGAAGAATACAAAAAAACAGATTCCATAAAAATGTGTGTGTGTGTGTGTGTGTGTGTGTGTGTGTGTGTGTGTGTGTGTGTGTGTGTGTTTACGTAGCTTGACCTCCTATGCCTTTTAGTATCGAACGGAGTAAATGGTTCCTTACGGTACACATTGTCCCACTAGCTACTTACTCACACCCCATCCTCACCCCACTCTAGCACCACCTGTTTACATCCCATCCTCTCCCCAACACCCACTTATTTACACCCCAACCTATCCTCATACACACCCTCCTTCACCCTACCACTCACCTCACCCCACCAGGCATCTATCCACACCCCATCCTCACCCCTCCAGCTCAACCATCCCTCGTGCTCCTCAATTATAGTCGACCTTGTGATGCATTAACGTTCACCCTAAGCCCAGAGAGCGAGGCGACCCGCAATTATACACCATCAGCCACGATTATACATCCAGTTATACACTGTTATACATCCACAACAATACGGCACCAACCACGATTATACATCCATTGTTATACATCTACTATTATACACCACCACCCATGTTTATACCTCCAGTCCCTCTCCTCAAACACCGCACTTGCCTTCATTATACAGTAACTAATGCATTTTATATATATATATTTCACTGCCAGACGCCATGTATCCCAAACGGGGTGGACAAGGGCTTAGAGTTAATTGTTTTTATAGGGAGGGGCACTAATCCTCCACCATATATATATATATATATATATATATATATATATATATATATATATATATATATATGTATATATATATTGGACGCCTTCATGCGGTGGCACTAATACAACTGAGCGGTTCCACTGCCTGGTAATGCAAACGTTCCTAAACCCCCTGTCCCCCCGAAAAGAGGATGATGGATTGCAGGATAAAGGCAGCTTCAGCCTACAGTCCACTGGGTTTATGTTCAGATGAGCTGGGGTTGCAACTACTACTACTACTACTACTGTGGCACCAATAATAGCTCTACACAAGACCTGATTGCCATGGCGACGGGCAGGTAATGAAGGGCAGGTAGAGGCACTTGGACTAATTAGGTCAGGGTTAATTGGGTCATGAAGGATTTACACGTATTGTAAATGTTGTTATGGGGCTGTGTGTGTGTGTGTGTGTGTGTGTGTGTGTGTGTGTGTGTGTGTACTTTCCAGCTTCCTGCCATCGATCCTGTTAAGGGATTAGTAGGCAGTGTGTGCGTGCGGAGTTAGGATTGCGGATAGACTATTCCACGCTCATATGTTGGGAAAATTAGCGTGTGTGTGTGTGTGTGTGTGTGTGTGTGTGTGTGTGTGTGTGTGTGTGTGTGTGTGTGTGTGTATGAATTAATGTTTTTATATGTTCGGATGTATGTGTGTATATGCGTGGATGGCCATTTGTAAGCAGATAATATTATCAATCGGATGCTTTTCTTTCCTTTTCTCATTCTCCATCTTTTTCTATTCTCATTATTGATTTATTCTTCTCTTTCTGCTATTATTTCCTTCGTCTCAAAACCTCGATTTTTTTTTTTTTTTTTTTTTTTTTGCTCCCCTTCCTCTCCTTCCCTTCCACCCCCTCTCCATCCGGTCATCGTTTTACCTCTCTCTCTCTCTCTCTCTCTCTCTCTCTCTACCGTACTTTAATTTTCACCCTCATCCAAAGTGGCAGTAAGACCTAATTCTCGTTGAACACTTTGAGAACAGCATCCTTCACTTGAACACAGCACTAAATGTTCACTTTGTTCACTCCTCCGGCCGGATATACAAAGGGATCCGTCTCTGGTCCGAATGAGTCCGCTTGTTCGTCGGCTTCGTCCAGTTTCTGAAAAGGACTGGGTGGGAAAGCGGGATGGATGTGCGTTTAGGAAGTACGGATTGGATTGGATGTGTTTGTCGTGATCACATAAGAGGTTGGGCTTCTCTTCAACCTGTAGATGGATAGGTGGATGGATGGATAGATAGGTGAATAGATAGAGAGATAGGTAGATAGATGGATGGAGGGATGGATAGATGGAGGGTGGATAGACTGATACGATGGTTTGATGGATAGATGAAGAGATGAATGGGTGGATAGATTGATATTAGGTAGATAGATTGATAGATGGAGGGATATAGAGGTGGATGGATGAATGGATGGGTAGATGGATACTAGACTGATATATACAGATAGACAGGTATAGACTTAACCTTCTCACTACTATGGGGTTCTAGGAAGCTGAGTATATTAATCTGGAAATAGCAGGACCAAAGAAAATGAAAAGTTTCGTTTGGAAGAGAAAATGAAAGAAGAAAAATGAGAGTGAATGATGAATTAGTTGGCTGTATGAAAAGGAGAGAGAATTGAAAAAGAAATTTAATCAGTAAGGGAAGCGACAGAGAAAGAGAGAGAGAGAGAGAGGGAGAGAGAGAGAGAGAGAGAGAGAGAGAGAGAGAGAGAGAGTGATGAATCGCAGGGGAATCGGCGAGGGAAGAAAGACATATGGAAGGAGAAGAAAGACGGATGACAGAAAGCACGAGGAGGGAGGAAAGGAAGAGGAGGAGAGAGAGAAAGACAAGCGAGAGAATAACTTAGGAAGGAAGGGAAAGTAAGGCAAGTAACTAAGATGGAAAGAGAGTTCCAGAAAAGAAGTTGATAAGGAAATACCAAAATAACAAGAAAACAATGTGGAATATTGAAGGAAATTGGTCAAGAAGAAATGATAAAGGAAGAAGTAAAAGAATGAAGAATAAGGAAAGACAGAAGCTAGAAAGGAAACACACACACACACACACACACACACACACACACACACACACACACACACACACACACACACACACACACACACACACACACACAGTAACTAATCTTAATGCTTACAGAGAGGCAAAAATGGCCCATCAGTCTCTCCCTCTCACTCATTTAATGACATCTCATAAAATTTTATTCTCAGTACGGTGGACGATAATAACACGTGACTATGAAGATTTTTGTTGTTGTATTATTCTGATTACGTTTGGATGGTTTTAGAGAGAGAGAGAGAGAGTAGAATTATGTATATATTAGCAATGTGAAATCAGCCAGAGCGCGCGTATGGTATTATCAACATATATTCTCTTTGCACATACCCAATACCACTTACATAATTCCAGCTCTTTAAATATACCAGATATTAGTATGGTACATCTCTGTGAAGCGTGTGTGATTCCCATGTATTTTAGGCAACATATACAACTATTGAGAAATCGTTACTGCCATTTGTATTTTTATCATCAGTGTTAATACCATCGTCACCTCTCCTCATCACCTGCACCACCATCTCCATCATAACCACCCTCATCATCTCCAACATTACCTTCACCACCATCTCCACCATCACCTTCACCACCATCTCCACCATCATCACCTCCTCCACCTCCATCTCCACCAACAATCACTCCCCTACCTCACTTCACTGCCAGAAATTGTCGGGACTCCGTATAATATTAGTTCTCTCTCTCTCTCTCTCTCTCTCTCTCTCTCTCTCTCTACCATTTCCTCCGATTCCTGTCTTCCAAAACCAGTGTTTTTAGGCGTCTAGAAATGAACGGGTTTTGAGTTAGGTATTTTTTCGTTCATTTCATTTGGAGGTAAAAAATTCATGGTTTTGACCCTTACTAGAAAATTTAAAAGAAAAATGTAGTGGCAACAGAGACTAAAGGTGAAAATACACGGTGGCATCATCTGTTCATTCTTTATTCCCCAGTGCCTCAACCGCGCCCACACCAGCAGACTGTGCCGTCCCAGGAACACACAATGTATAGTTTTTAGTGGAGCAGCCCTGTAGCCTTTAAGTGTACACAAAAGCATGCATACAGAAGCATAGCGAGACTTTTTCAGTATTATTAATGCGAGAAATTTTAAAAAACAGAGAAATAAGTACGGTATCGCCCCTTGTCTCTCACTGCCCCACATGCAAAGACCCACGGCAGAGACGCAGAAAATATATTACTCTGGTGTAGAACTTCAGAGTCGAGTTTCTGCGGGTCTGCTTGGAGGATCCTTTGCGCTCTGCTCGAGGTAAAATAGTGAAACATAAAAGAGAAACGGCTTTGTTATCCTTGGCGAAACGCGAAACTTGTAAAACTCCCTCCACGTGGAAGTCGGTCGTAAGCCCCTGTGTGTGTGTGTGTGTGTGTGTGTGTGTGTGTGTGTGTGTGTGTGTGTGTGTGTGTGCTGGCTCAGGAGGGTTTTAGGATTTTTCTTTGCTTGTTTTTTTTTTAGTCTTAGGCGTAGAGAAACCAGCGGAAATGTTAATGCGAGGGAAAGCAGTTAAATTTATGCCAGGGTGATGTTACTCTGCCTGATGTGCGATGGTACCCCCCCCCACACACACACACAGGTTTCATCCAGCATACTCAAGCGTTTCCTTAACTAACACACTTCAACATTCCAGCTACCACACTCAACCATTCCAACCAGTGCACTCAACCACTCACACACTCAGATCACCCAAACACTCATCTAACAACACACCAACACATTCGGGGTCAGGAACTCACCCTAGACACTCAAACACACTCAACCGGTCCCACCAACGCATCCAACCAGCAACAACACACTCTAATCAGGCAGGCTCCGGGCGTGTTGACAGATTTAATAAGGAAAGTTTGGCGAGAGTGGCAGCGGCGAGATCCATTTCCAGGAAGAACAACAACACACAAGTTCCCCCTCTGGCCTGGATTTGTGTGAGGCAGGACGAACTAGGGACCATCTGCCTCCTCCTCTGCTTCTTCTTTTCCTCCTCCTCCTCCTCCTCCTCCTCCTCCTCCTCTCCTTGTTCGGAAAGTTGTGGAGAGGAGGGAAAAGAGAGAGGGGAAAGAAAAGGAAAATGGTTGGACGAGGAGAGGAAAGGAAACATAGTAAGAGATGGGAGGAGGATTGTGTCCATGTGAACGAAGAGAATGACGTAAGTATATGAACATTAATGAAAATGGAGACGACGTGAGGATATTATAGTTCGTACCTTAATTTTGCAGAGATTTTCGTCCTTTTTCAGCTTATATCTTGTAGCTCAATGTCAGACACTACTACGGTTCTACATCCTTTCCATAGCACTTCTTTGTGACTAGCACTGTGGTCTTATAATAATATCTTGTCACAGCTCAGCATTAAGACTGGGAGAAAGTCAGTTCTGGCCAAGTAGAAGTGAAAAGAGTGTATGTTGGAGTCTTTGGAAGGAAGAGAGAGAGAGAGAGAGAGAGAGAGAGAGAGAGAGAGAGAGAGAGAGAGAGAGAGAGAGAGAGAGAGAGAGAGAGAGAGAGAGAAGGAGGAGGAAATTAGGGAGAAGTTAGAACGAAAAGGGAGGGAGAAGGAGTGGAAGAAGAAGCAATATAGGGAAGAATGTTTGAGAGAAAGAGGAAGGAATGGAAGAAGACGAGAAATTGAAGAATATGTGGAAGAAAGGTGGGAATGGAACGTAAAAATGTTTAAAAGATCAAGAAAAGACGATAACTTGAAGGAAAGGGAAAGAAAGAAAGAGGGGAAGGAATGGAATGAGGATTGTTTGAAAGGAGTCCACGATAATTAAGAGAGATGAGAGATGGAGGTGAAAAGAATCGCCAGGAAAAGTGAGAGAAGAGAATGTGAGAAATTAGTGAGAATTGAGAGCCAGTGGATGGATGAGAGTAGGGGTAACGAAAATGAGAAAAGAGTAAGTGAATGAGGAAGAGAAAATGAAAGAGAGGGAGAATGAAAGGAAGTGATGGGGCAAAGAGGAAGAACTGAAGAAAATAAAAGAGAGGAGAGGAGGAATGAAAGTAAATGATGAGTGGAAAGGAAGAATGAAAGGAAATGAATACAAGAGGCGAACAATGAAAAGATGTGAAAAAAGGAGGCGAGGAATGATAAAACAAAAGCAAAGGTCAAAGCACAGGAAACAGGAGAGCGGCCGGGGCAGGGAAACAAAAGCGAGGCAGAGAGACAGAACACAAGAGCAGAGCAATAACAGATCAGCAAGTACAATGAGGCGGTCTTGTTGCACCTGCAATGAACGAACAACAGTCCCGCCTTGCAACAGACTCATTCGGGCCCCACAGGTTAGGGTCAACAGTGAATAATGGAAAGGGAAACAGACTGCCAGGTGTAGGAAGGAAATAATTGCCTGTCTAGGATGGAGGAGGCTAACAGGCATTACATCGTGGTTGAGAAAGTTTTATGTAGACTTTGCTTAAGGTGAAATAGTACGGGCTGGTCCTGTCACATTCTGTCTGTTCCACAACCATTCCTTCCATTCTCCTCCCTTCTTCCTGATCCTTCCCATTCTCTCTCTTCCTCAGCCTGCCCTTCCATCCTCCTCCCTTCTCCCATATCTATCTCATTCTCTTCCTTCCTCATCCTTCCCTTCCATTCTTCCTCTTATGGATCTCATTCTCTCTCTTCCTCAACCTTCCATTCCCTTCTCCTCCCTTCTCCTTTTTTCGTCTCCTCTTTCCTTCCTACTCTCTTTCCTCCCATCCATTCTCCTTCCTTCTTATTCTTTCAATTTCTTTCTTCGTCAACCATCCCTTCTTCCTGATCCTTCTTATTCTTTCTCTTCCTTTTCCTTCTCTTCCATTCTCTCTCTTATGCTTCTCAATCCCCCTTTTCCCCAGCCTTCAGCTCCATTCTCCTCCCTTCTAACTCTTCCTTCTCTCTCATTTTCCCTTCCTGCTCACTCTCTTCCTCATCCTTCCCTTCCATTTCCACCTTCCCTCCTCCTCTAACCATTCCTCATTCAGACTTCCACACCAGGTATTCAGTTGCTCTCAGATTCGCTTTTCCACTACGGCGAATCTTCTCACACCTATTTTCAACCCAGAACCTCTCTTCCTTTTTGCTATATAATGCAATTCCAGAACCGTTTTACTCCAAATTATCATCATTGTCGTCGTCGTCATTATTGTCTTTATCGTCGTCGTCATCGTCGTCGTCTTCGTTGTCATCATCATTATCTATATTACCATCATCATCATCGTCATTATCATCATCATCATCAGCAGCAGCAGCATCGTTACCGTGATCATCATCATCATCATCATCATCATCATCATCATCATCATCATCATTACCATCGTCATCACCATCATCATCATCATCATCATCATCATCATCATCATCATCATCATCATCATCATTATTATTACCATCGTCATCACCATCATCATCACCATCATCATCATCATCATCATCATCACTCCTACCTAACGATGGAGTAACTCGAGGTTCATCATCATAAACAGATCTGCATCATCAAGTCTGCCTCCACTTCCTCCAAATCATCCACTCTGCTCACCACTTTTCTCTCTCACCCCCACACTTTCCTTCTTTCACCAGCATCAACTCTATTTTTCATACCAGTAACTCACATCATATCTATTTCCTTCCTCATATTCATCCGCAAAATCTCACTTATTTTTTGACATAAGGCCATTTTTCGATCCTAACAACCTTATTTCCCTGCACATTCGGCTTTTTTTTTCTTTCTGTTCTTTTTTCTTTTTCTTTTTTTTCTTATTTTAGCCTCTGCCTCACTCCTACCCCTCCTCTCATTTCCATTCTCATTTTCAGCTTCAATACCTCACTTTCCCGTCTCTCCTAACTCACATTCCCATATCACAATGCCGTATGCTCACCTTCCCACCTATTCCACAGAAACTAACCTAATGGAACCTGACAACCTAATCTAACACATTCTAACCTAACCTAACCTAACCTTACATTATCGTACCTAACCAATGCTAACCTAAAGTAACCTAGCCTAACCTAACTTAACCTAACCTAACCTAACCTAACCCAACCTAACCTAACCTAACCTAAACTGACAATTTCTCCCCAGCATCCTCATTCCATCTCCCCCACTCCACATCCTCACGCCTTCAGGTCCTCACATATTCCCACTCCATTTTTCACCACTCCACTCTCCTCCTCAGTCCTCCCCACCTCCCTGTCTGGCTTTATGCCCCACCAGGATGCCTTGCGAATTTCTTGAGACATATTTGTGCTGCCTTGCCCTCCTCTGTCCCACTGGCTGGTGTGTGTGTGTGTGTGTGTGTGTGTGTGTGTGTGTGTGTGTGTGTGTGTGTGAGAGAGAGAGAGAGAGAGAGAGAGAGAGTAGTGGAGAAATATTAAAAGATGTAATTCCCTTCAGAGCAGCGTAAAATGAAACCTATTAAACCACAGTCATTATTTACACTTTTTTTTCTCTCTTTCTCTCGGGTCTGGCAGCAGCTCCACGATAATATTAAACCTTACCTGAGAAATCTGTGTAAACTTCAGTGGTAGATGTAAGATTTATGGTGCTCTCTCTCTCTCTCTCTCTCTCTCTCTCTCTCTCTCTCTCTCTCTCTCTCTCTCTCTCTCTCTCATACAGAGAGAGAGAGAGAGTGCCAGTCAGGAATAGAACTCTCAACTCACCTTGAACTCAAGAGAAAATCTAATGCCTCTTATTTGATGATGGAACTGGAATTACATTTTTGAAGTGTGAGGAGGCCGTTGAGGGTGTGGTGTGTGGAGGTGGTGGGTCAGAAGGCTGGAAAACACACACACACACACACACACACACACACACACACACACACACACACACACACACACACACACACACACACACACACACACACACACACACACACACACACACACACACACACACACACACACACCTTTTTTCCTTCCTTCCATCCACTGTGTGTATTTTTTAAATCCTCCCATTGTTGGTAGAAGTAGGGCGTCATGAAAAATACTATCTTTAATAATGAGCTAATAAAGTCTGCAAATAAAGATGAGAAATTCAGTAATGAAATATGATAGGAGGAAAGAAAATATAATGAAAGAAAATTAGAAAATAGCATTAAACAAGGAAGCCAGAGGAAAAAAGCTCAGCACAGCGACAATAACATTTTAGCGCGGCATTTTTCATATTCCTGATGGAAATAAGTGCTTATTATTGCAGCTGAGTTTAATGTGTGCTTGTGACCATTGCAGGCCTAGAGGAACAAGGCAATATTATATAAGTTCTTTTATTGCTAAGGGAGCGTAGGAGTAAATATTTCAGTAAGCAGATTTATTTTTCCCGTGTTGTGCAAATCCGTAGGAAATATCAATAAAGATTTGTTATTGGGTGAGAGGGAATGAATTCATATAAAATGCTGTTGGTGATTTACACGTTATATATATTGAAAAAAGCGTTAGTTCATGTGTGTGTGTGTGTGTGTGTGTGTGTGTGAGAGAGAGAGAGAGAGAGAGAGAGAGAGAGAGAGGGGGGGGGACGTAGAACAGGACAAAAACATAAAGCAAAATCCATGACATGAAAAATAGGAACTGGCAAGAGATTAGAGCTGCATGAAGGTGTAAACACGCGAGGGAGAAACACGTAAAACACACACACACACACACACACACACACACACACACACACACACACACACACACACACACACACACACGCTTATCCCCCACATGCCAGATAAAAACAGATTGGCTGAGCTTGAAGGGAAAAGGCGAAATTAAGAGGCGAAAAGAAGTTGCAATAAATAAAAAAAAAAGGAGAATGAAAATAAAAGGGATGAACCAGAGTTAAGTGAAATGGAGTTTGTTGAGGCAGGTTGAGGGAATCAGATCAAGGCTTGTGGGATTGAGGTCAACAAGGAGAGAGTGAGTTTAAACAAGAGTGGTTTCTCTCTCCCTCTCTCTCTCTCTCTCTCTCTGCCTACCTACGTACCTGCCTGCCTACCTACCTACCTACCTACCTACCTACCTACCTACCTACCTACCAACCAACCAACCTACCTAACGATATATATGTCTGTATTCAGTTGTGTGTGTGTGTGTGTGTGTGTGTGTGTGTGTGTGTGTGTGTCCTTTCAATTTGGTACATGGCTGAACCTTTTTGGGCTCAAGTCGAAAGGTTTTCAAAGCATTTCGTTTCAATCAGTATGCATCGGATCTGCTCGCGTTTCACACATCAGTGCATCACACGGTTCAGTTTTATTTCACCCCCACGTATAGTACACACACACACACACACACACACACACACACACACACACACACACACACACACACAATGCGAAAAAACGGTAGAAATAATAATAGATTTTTAAAAAGAAATAGCTCTAGCCATGTAGTGTCTTGTTAGAGCTTAAGGCGGAACACAACACAGGAAGCTAAGCGTTGTAATGGCTTCCAATTTACCCACACGACCTCGTTTGCTTCCATGTTTAATTAAAATGGGGTTTTCTCTCATCCTGGAGGAGGAAGAGGAGGGAGGGAGAGAGGGAGGAAAGCAATAGGAGAGGATAAGAAGGAAGGAGGCAGAGGAGGAAGAAGAGGGGAAGGAAGAGAGAGAGAGAGAAATGATAAAGGGAAGGAAAGATGGAATGGATTGGAGAAACGAGAGAAAGTGTTTGTGAAATAAGGTGAAGTGTGATGATGATGATGATAATAAGAATAATAACAACAATAATAATAATAATAATAATTTCTCGATAATTCAATCTGCCATATAGACGAGTGACCAAAAAATGCAGAAAAACCGAAGATTGAAAATACCTGCAGAGAGAGGAGGAACTTCGAGGGGTAGAGGGAAGGCTAGAAGCAGTTGGAGGGAGTGGAGAAAAGAAGGAATTTTAATTGAAGGGAAGAAGGAGAAATTGGAAGAAAGATGTGATTTAGCGAAAGACGGAATGAGAGAGTGAGGAAGAAAAGGCAAAAGAAAAGAAGGGAAGAAAATTTTCGAAGACAGCGATGCATCTCGGATTTGGAGAGAGATTGTTATCTTTTTTTTTAACTTTTTTTCGCTTCAGATAACTACAATTCTTCCCCTTCCTCTCATCCCCACTTTCACCACCAACTACTCTTCTGTTGCTCTCATTCTCCATCGGCTATTTTGGTTCTTTTCTGTAAAATTATAGTTCTATATTTGCCACCTTTTTCACACCTTATAGCTGCAGTTCTTTCCCTACCCCCACCCTCTCCTATGCTCACTTTCAACATCAGCAATTTTTTTTATGCTAATTCTTCATTGACTATTTTTTTTTTATTTTTGGTCTTATTGTATCCTTCTCTTAATGTCTTCCTTTGATGCCATCTCCCTTGACTCATCTTTTACCTGATATAATTTTACCTTGACATTTATTTCTCTTGCCGTGAAATTTTCGTCCTTCGTCTCCGTCTTCGCATAATTTTAGGACTTTCGAGAAAACGAATATTTTTATGACCAGTCCACTACGTCTTGTTCCTGAGTTTTATTCCATTTACTTACATATAAATTTTTGCTCGTGTAAGATCTTGCCTAATATTATCTGCTTATTTCTCCTTGATTTTTTCTTTAAGCACATATATTTCCTCACATTTTCTGTCGTAATTTGGTAACGGACGCTGCATTAGTGGCCGAGGGACTCATACTGCAAATTTGTTTACCTTTTTTCGAATTTTGCGACCGATGTGTGTGTGTGTGTGTGTGTGTGTGTGTGTGTGTGTGTGTGTGTGTGTGTGTGTGTGTAAATGAATCCAAGAGAACTGCATTTATGAAGTACAGAATCTTTAAGAAATGCGACATCTGAAATTCTCTCTCTCTCTCTCCTTGTACCGACATTCTTTGGAGTCTAAATTGCCTTCCAGTACTTGTTTTTCGTACCCGCTGTCTCGGTGTCAGTTTTTTCCCCTTTTTTTCTTAATATATCTTTCGTCGTCTTCCAAGAACACGATTCGCCTAAAAAATGCGTGTTTTTGAAAGTGCCTGGACTGTCTGAGAAACTGGAGTAAGGAGAAAGAGAAAAATGACAGTATTTGCTGTATATTAGTTCCCCCCGTCTCTTCCTCCCACATCCACGGTCATTGTTTCTCTCTCTCTCTCTCTCTCTCTCTCTCTCTCTAATCCAGTCTAGCATCTCTTAAATATCATTCCACATCCACACGCCGACCTCCCGTCTTCACACACACACACACACACACACACACACACACACACACACACACACACACACACACACACACACACACACACACACAAGGCTGTGTTCACTCAGGCCCAACAATAGCAGTACAAGGATTTATCAGCTCGTACATACAGGGCTCTCCATTGTGTGTGTGTGTGTGTGTGTGTGTGTGTGTGTGTGTGTGTGTGTGTGTATGTATGTATGTGTTTTAAAGCACCGGAGGGTCGTTTCTTCTGCAGATTAAAGATACTAGAGATAAGAGTGAATTGCATAATAAATATAACGGTCTGTATATTTCTCTAGATTTACCGGTACTTACTGTAGATGTCTTTACTGTGGAAAAGTTAATAATATAAATGACTATTAATTTTCTTGTTTTCTAGTCAATTTGTGTTTATTGATGCGATTTTTTGTTTTTATGTACCGGTATGTTTATTTAAGTGATGGTTCATTTTTTCTGTTTTTATCTGTGGAAATTCCAGCAATTAATGTGAGAATAAATGATTTTTTGTAGGAGGCAATAGTTAATGGTTCTAGTAGCAGGTAATGATAAAAAAACTTTACAAAGGTGTCATATTATCAGTTAGCAATATCAGGGTGTTTTAACCAAGCTATCACGGCATAAATAGATAAATAAATAAATAAGATAGATATATATACCCATTTATATAGCTGTGAGGTACATATGTGAATAAAAAAATACATGTCTCTCAGTTAATATTTTGAGCATGATTATTTTCTGTAGTATCAGTGATATTAGCAGCGTGGGGCCTATGGAGGCTTGATATAAATTATTAACTGCCAGGCTTTGATGTCCCGCCCACAGGGGAGGGGAGAGAGAGAGAGAGAGAGAGAGAGAGAGAGAGAGAGAGAGCATAACATCTCTCTTTATGCCTTTGGAAGTACCACATTTTCCTTCTTCATACTTACTGAAATGACTATACACACACACACACACACACACACACACACACACACACACACACACACACACACACACACACACACACACACACACACACACACACACACACACACACACACACACACACACACACCACAACCAGCATCCAAGCACTTACTATTTCCCCCACAGGCGTCATTAGTTTCCATAATAACAGGTCATTAACAAAACCCGTGAGCCACTTCATCACTGCACATAATTATTTGTATTATTACATTCATATTGCCGTGGATAATGAGAATCGATTTACTCAGAGATTATTTGCAAGTCTTGATAATTTATTTTAATCAGAAGTTGTGGTGTTGATGCCGATGCGCTGGAGAGAATTAGGAGAAATACTTTGAGATGATTTGGCCCCTTGGAGAGGATGGAGGATGAGAGACTGACGAGGAGAGTGTATGTGAGCGAATTGGTAGGGGGAGAAGGGGAGAAGAAGGTCGAGGATGAGGTAGAGGGATGGAATGGAGACGTATATGAGGGGCGGTGAGTTGGAGAGAGGGCAGTCTGATTGCGGAGGACAGGAGGACATGGAGGCAGTTTTGTGGCTACCCTTTATGGAATTAATGCGTCTGGAGGTAGATAGATAGATAGATAGATAGATAGATAGATAGGCAAATAAGCAGAAGTAAAGTGAGATAAGCGAGTGTAGAATTCCCTTATCTAGAACGTTGATGGCTCCCATATCTTTCTCCATATTCCTCTCTCTCTCTCTCTCTCTCTCTCTCTCTCTCTCTCCACCTTTCCGCCCTGGCCAGTGGCTGTAACTCCTTCCCCTCACAAGTTCAACAGAGTGGGCAGAGAAAGTTAGCAAGGTATCGAGAGAGAGAGAGAGAGAGAGAGAGAGAGAGAGAGAGAGACAGACAGACAGACAGACAGCATGAAGCGAAACAGGGCAGAAGAAAGAGGGGAAAAAAAGGAAAAGAAGAAGAAGAAAAGACACCTAGCAGTAGTAGGAAATCAGAGTGAGGGAGTTAGAGAGAGAGAAAAAGAGAAAGAGAAAGAAAGAGAGAAAATTAGCAAGGAATTGGGAGTGGAAGGAGAAAGAGAGAGAGGGAGGGAGAGAATGGGAGAGGAGAAAAGAGACAGAAAAAGGAAAGGCATGTAGAAGAGAGTGAGGAAATTAGAGTGAGGGAGTTAAAGAAAGAGGAAAAGATATAGGAAAAGAGAGAGAGAGAGAGAGGGTAAAGAAAGTCAAAGGTTAGCGAAAGGAAAGAGAGGCAAGAGCTGGTGTGAGCAATGGATTAAAGGTTGAAATGAGAAACGTGCGGCGAAAGCGAATGTGAGAGAGAGAGAGAGAGAGAGAGAGAGAGAGAGAGAGAGAGAGAGAGAGAGAGAGAGAGAGAATAGGGAAAAGTTAAGATAGGTAGATGGAGATAGGTACAAAGATACATATATACATACACAGCTCACGCGTATAGAGAGAAATATATAGATAGATAGATAGATAGGTAGGTAGGTAGAGAGAGAGAGAGAGATTAAGAGTAATATCCTGTATGACAAAACGGATTAAAAAAAAAAGCATATACCGGTGATGAAAAAAATACATATAGTTTTTCCTTTTTTTTTATACAGAGAATAAAAAGAGAATCGGATCATAAAAGACAAGAGAAAATAAAGTGAAAATTAAAAACCGAGAAGGAAATTGACTCTTTGGAATCCGGAAATACAAGTTGCAGACGAATGGTAGAAAAAAAGTGTGTGTGTGTGTGTGTGTGTGTGTGTGTGTGTGTGTGTTTACTTCCTGTTATTCGAAGTCTTTTTCTGTATCTCCCTTAGTTCCTCATGCCTCTTTCTTCTTTTCCCTCTTCCTCATCCTTATGCTCATCTTCATCTTCCTCCTCCCTTCCCTTCCTCTTTCTTCTTCCTCCTCTCCTCCTGCTCCTGCTTCTCGTGTGGTTCCTTATCCCACTAAGCTGTGTCTTTTACTACATACCGCCTCCCTCCTAAGACAGCCAAGAGAGAGAGAGAGAGAGAGAGAGAGAGAGAGAGAGAGAGAGACCTACAGACATACCAGAAAATAAAACAACAGACAAGTTAGACAGACAGGCAGATAGTTACCTAAAAAAAAACCCTATACCTGGCCAACCTTCACTTTCCATTACTAAGTCCCAGGCCAACTT
>NC_136976.1:74728287-74798287 GCF_032717465.1 Coenobita brevimanus
ACTACTACTACTACTACTGCTGCTGCTGCTGCTACAACTAAATACTCATAATATCGGACACAGACATTTTAACCTTTGAAATATCCTCGTCAAATACACACACACACACACACACACACACACACACACACACACACACACACACACACACACACACACACACACACACACACACCTAATCTTTCACTGACAACCACAAGCTGCCTTCAGGAATGTGTAGTGGTTGTCTGACGAATTGAATGTCAGAGAGAGAGAGAGAGAGAGAGAGAGAGAGAGAGGAAGAACAAGAACAAGAAGAAGGTGGGAAGTGGAAGGGAGTTGTATCTTTTCTTTCACCCCCTTAATTTGTACGAGCCACAAGAGAGCTGAGTGGTGAATGCAATTAGAGGCAAACCAGACTTTATATGGAACGAATCACTTTGAGCTTAATCGTGTTAGTGGCAGATATTAACGCGGGATTTCGGATATTACCAGAGAGATGGAGACTCGTGGCATGAGGGAGATTTGGAGGAAGATTTTGCCTTTGAAATAGGTCGTTGTCTTGATTATTCTCTCCCGTTCTGTCTTGATTTTTCTCTCTCCCTGATTTTTTTTTCTTAGGTAGAGAGAAGAACGTTTATGGACAGGATATGTGAAATACGAGTTACTTCTCCTTGATAAAGAAAAAAAAAAAAGAGATTCAAGATCCGTACATATTTAGATACCAGCACAAACTGTATTCTTATTGATACCGCTAGAATGTCGGCCATATGCATAAGAGTAGAAAAAGACGTAAAATAAAAATTTACGACTGAGGCAGAACAAAGGGGCTAAATTAAAGATCTATTTATTTTCAGATGCCAGTTGCGTACGCCCATCACTTTGTACAATGAGTGGAAATCGTTGTCAAGAGGAAAGGTAGACCCAAGAGGACTGTCATAGATTTGTCAGGTAAGAGTGTGAGAGACGAAAATACCAACATATGAAGTAGGGATGTGGACAGGAAAAGGGATATTAAGATGGGTGTGAGAGAGGAAAATCAATATTAAGGAAATGTAGACAGGAAAATACATAATGAAAATAGAATTGTAGACAGGAAAACGCATATTAATGTATGGTTCTTGCTTACAGCTTACATTTTCTTCACAGTGCTCTGATTAATTTTCTCTCTAAAGTTATCGTCTTGCAGAATGTCCCTCTCACTTCTTACTCTCAACTTGTAATTGCTCTTTAACCTGTTTATACTTCCGTTCTCGTGTTACTTCGCTTAATGACCGCAGTATCATCTTCGTGTCATAATATTTTCAGTTGAACTTCTCCCCCCCCCCTCTCTCTCTCTCTCTCTCTCTCTCTCATTCTTCCTTCTGCCTGGTCTCTTTTTTTTTTTTTTACTTCAACTTCTACTTTCTTAGTCGTTCCAACTGTCGTGTATATTCCCTCATCTCCAGTCCTCATCCTCCTCCGTTCATTCTGTCAGTCCTATTTTTTTCTCGTTCAGCTTCTCCCTCTGTGCCTCCTGCAACGAATATGTATGCGACATATCTTAAAAAGTTGTTATCGGATTTTAATGAAATAGAGTGGATAGATGGACAGTGGGTCAAGGAAAAGTTGAGTTGCTATTGAGGTGGATTCGGATCCGGACATAAGAATAAATAATAATTTTATTTATGTTCGCGAAAGCATGCACTCGGAGATAATGTAACAGGGCAAACTAAGACCGTAGAATTAACTGACTGGAAGACCGGGTAGGAAAGAGGGATTCCACCAGTAAATTTAAATTTTAATGGGGTTGGCGGTGCTATACGCTCTTTTAATGCTGTCCAGTTTCAAATATTGCTTCTCTTCTTTGTGTGTGTGTGTGTGTGTGTGTGTGTGTCTTGTCATGCGTCACCTCCCTCTCCTCGACTCCTCTTATTTTCTTCCTGTCACTCAGCCTTCCTCTTGCGCCCCTTCCTGCTCCTCCAGCACTTCAAATCACCCCACTCAGCACATCCCCTTCGGCCCACTCTTTCCCTCTCTCCCTCACCAGACTACAAATGTGTCTGCCACTCCTGATGACTCCACCGGGATGATGCTGACTGGACTGGCCTGTACTTATGCTGTTGTATGTGTGTGTGTGTGTGTGTGTGTGTGTGTGTGTGTGTTAGATAGATAGATAGGTAGACAGATAGATCAATAGTTAAGTAGATAGATAAATATAGAGATAGGCAGACATTCATAGATGGATACATTCATAAATAAATAGATATATAGACAAACAGATAGAAGATAGATAGAGATAGATAGATAGATAGATAGATAGAGAGAGAGAGAGAGAGAAAGCAAAATGAGAGTGACAGTGTTTCCCCCACCCGCCCCAGGGGACACAGCCAGAAAAATGAGTAGCACTAAAAAGAGCTTAACTACTCTCACCCCACGCGTATGAAGTAGATAGATAGATAGACAGCCAGATAGATAGATAGATAGATAGATACTTCATTATTTCTTGATATTTTAAGGGATATGGTAGCTCTCCCAGTGTAGTGAATGTTGTATGTGTGTGGTGGGAAGGCTGTCAGAAGTGTGAGTGCCATCTGAATGTTGCACCGGTACACATGCAATTCAAACGCTGCCATACAGAAAGATATCGTTTAAATGGAATACACATTCTCCCAGTTTCCTCACCTTCCTTTTCCTCTTTCCCTTCCTTTTTCCTTTTCGTTTTTCGTATAATTTTCCTAGTCCTCGTCTTTCTTTTCATCTTCTTGAGGAGGAGGAGGAGGAGGAGGAGAATGATTGGGGGAGTGGAATGATGATGGTGTTGATGATTTTAATAATAATAATAATAATAATAATAATAATATCAGTGCATTGGTTTGGCCCTAATTTACCTTGCTTTTGGACGCTAGATCAGTCCCTTCAGAACCCTATGCACGGTGGAGAGAGAGAGAGAGAGAGAGAGAGAGAGAGAGAGAGAGAGAGAGGGAGGGAGGGAGAGAGAGAGAGAGAGTGTGTGTGTGTGTGTGTGTGTGTGTGTGTGTGTGATAGCCAATTCCCTAGTTGCTGTTGAGGTCAGGGCTGAATCAGCGTAATGGAGGCCCAGCGTGTATTGACCTCACCCCTCACTGATAGATAGAATGATAGATATAGACAGGTAGATAGATAGAATGATGGATATAGGTGAACAAAATGATAGATAGATAGAATGATAGCTATAGGTAGATAGATTGATAGAATGATAGTATAGACAGAATGATAGATATAGACAGATAGATAGATAGATTGATAGAATGATAGATAGACAGAATGATATAGACAGATAGATAGATAGAACGATAGATATAGACTGATAGATAGAATGATAGATAGACATAGATTGATAGGAGGGAGAGATCACTAGTTAGACAGAGGGGTTGATGTAAGTAGGTAGATAGACACCTAGATAGATAAATAGCCAGGTACGTGGATGAATTAGGCAGATAAGCAGGTAGATAGATAGATTAAATAGATAGATAATTCCTTGCTGCCCATCCCTCTTTCACTGGCCTTTATCCCACAAAGAGACCTACTTTCCCGCACTGAGTTTCCTTTTTACTGAAGGCTTTGTTGAGAGGGATAAAAGAAGCGTTGAAAATGATGGGACTAGGGCACGTAGGCAGGGAGAAAGAAAGGGAGAGGGAGGAAAGAGGAAGGGAGGAAAGGAAGGGGAGGAGAGGCGTGAACGGAGAAGGAAAGGGAGATAGGGAGGGGAGAAAGGTAGGAGGAGGAAAGGAAGGGGAGGAGAGGCATGATCGGAGGAGAAGGAAAGGGAGATAAGGACGGAGAAAGGTAGGAAGAGGAAAGAAGGAGAGGCATTGATAGAGGAGAAGGACAGGGAGAGAAGGAGGGAGAGAGGTAGGGAGAGTAAAGAGGAGACAAGGAAAGGAGGAAGGCAAAGTGGGTGAGGGAGGGGAGGAGAGGTAGGGACGGGAGGAAGATAGGAAAACAAGAGAGGGGAAGAGGAAAAGAGGAGAGCAAAGTGGGAAGGAAGAAGAGGTAGGGACGGAGGAGAAAGAAAAGGGGGTCAGGAGGGAGGAGACTTCAGGGAGAGGAAAGGGAGGGAGAGGCAGGAGGACATTATAGAGTGGGACAGCTGTGTGAAGTGAAAAATAAAGGAAAATATCCAAAACACTGAGGAACACCGATAGGAAGAAAAATTAGGAACAGGTATATGGAGTGAAAAATAAGAAGTAAGAAAAAGAAAATGTTCAGTCCAAAAAGAAACATCGAAAGGAAGAAAGCACTGGGTTCTTTGACGCAGGAGACACTAAATAAAATCCTTGGTGTCATTTCAAAACCCGCCACAAAGGAATCCAATCACCGCCTCTGACACTGATGCGCTCTCAAGCACAGTGGGCCATTTGACACACACACACACACACACACACACACACACACACACACACACACACACACACACACACACACACACACACACACAATGATACAATCGCATATCCTGTTTCAGTTTGTTTCACCGTATACCACAGTTCTTGTTCCATATAGTCTTTCTTCCTCGTTCAGCGTGATGGTATATGGGACTGATATTTTTGCTGTTTTATATCTATCTACCTGTCTATCTATCTGTATAATGGCTGTTGCTGACCTTTTTACCTTCTGCTTTCGACTTGCGTATTTTTTACCCATCCTTTTTCGCTAAAGTAAATCAACCTTTGGTCCTGTATTCTGAGGCTTAGGCATTTCGCGTCTTCCTCTTCTTTCCTCTGTCTTTCGTCTCACAGTTCCTTCGTTACAGCACCCAGTCATCATCATCATCATCCAGACTTCTTTTCCCACCTAAGGAAGGGGTGAGGTAGGGTCCAGAGTGCAAGAAAAAAAAAATGATAGGAGAAAGTAACCAAATGTCCGGCCAATGAAATGGGCCACACTCTCAATCATCCATCATTCAAGCCCTCGGAATCCAGAGTCCTCCCCACAGAGCCAGTACCGTATACAAATTTCCCCTCTTTCCCTCACGGTTTTTTCCTTCTTAATTTCCCCTCCTCGAAGCCCCAGTTTCTTGCCGTCGTGCCTCCCCTCGCTGCAGTAAACTAACTTCCCTCCTCATCCTCCCCTTCACCTCCTCCATTCTGATTTTCCTCCATCGTCTCATTTCCCTTCCGTCATTCCCCTCTCATCACTCTGGCAGTTCAGATTCACCCCGATAATTTGCGAGAGAGTGGGAGTTGGACAAATGGTTAAAATATCGGGTATCTGATTGCTTTAGTTCCTGGTTGAATTATGGGTCAACATTAGACAGAGGGAGTGAAAGGGGAGGCCAAGGAAGAGGGGAATTTAAGAGGGAGAATGCGAATGAGAAGAGGGAGACGCAGGGAGATGATGATAATGATGACTGGGTGATGTGAAGGGTGATGATGATGATGATGATGATGATGATTGGGTGATGTAAAGGGAAGGCGCAAGGAGATGTTGGTGATGATGATGATGATAATGGAAAAGAAGTCTGGATAATGATGATGGTGATGATGATGATGATGATAATGATGATAATGATAATGGAAAAGAAGTCTGGATAATGATGATGATGATGATGGTAATGTTGCTTATAATGATGATTATGATGATGATGATGGAAACGAAGATAGGAGAATGTTGATAATGATGATGATGATGATGATGATGATAATGACTAAAGGGGAAAATCAAGAGATAAGTGAACCTTCTTTTGATTCTGCAGTCCTTTCACCTTAACTTGGCCCAGATTTTCGTCCTTTTGCAGCTTATTTCACGTAGCTCAATGTCAGAATAAGACAGCTACGGCTCGACGTCCTTTCCATAGCACTTTTTCGTGACTAGCACCGAATTATATTGCTAATCGCATCTTGCAGCTCGGGTGATAGTAATTTTAGGCCTTGTTCGAGTAAAGAGATTATAGTTGATTTCTCTCTCTCTCTCTCTCTCTCTCTCTCTCTCTTTCTCTCAAATTTCCTTCAAACTACTTCACTTACCCCTCACCTCATTCTCTCTCCCCTCTCTCACTTATCTCTCCTTTCTCCGGGTTGCCATTGCCCCCACGCCACTCTCGTTGTCTGTCTCTCTCTTCCCCTTCAACACCCTGTCTCGCTCGCCCTCCCTGCTATCAGCGACATTGGTCTCGAAATTCCGTTTGCATCTGTTAGAGAGAGAGAGAGAGAGAGAGAGAGAGAGAGTGGAATATGTGTGTGTGTGTGTGTGTGTGTGTGTGTGTCTGTCTGTGTGTAAAACAGTAGTAATCATACCACACACACCATCTTCATCAACCACATACTCGCACAGCAAATAATTCCTTTTAAGTATCCAGAACAGTCCAAACACTACAATAAATGTGTGTGTGTGTGTGTGTGTGTGTGTGTGTGTGTGTGTGTGTGTGTGTGTGTAGACCTGTTGATTAAATCCCCAGCATGAGTGACGTTGACTAATGCATAAAAGTCCATTTAATTTATACCCCACTGGAGGGAGAAAATGCGTGTGGATAAAAAGCCTCACGAGGGACGGAAGAGACAGAAGAAATCATCAGAATTCCACACACACGGTACGCGGCCTGAAATTGTCTATCACCTTCGCCTTTTAGCTGACGGGAGTGATATGGAGGGAATTTTACGCCTATCTCTATCTTTCTTGCGTATGCGATTCCGTGAGTTGGAATATATGCATGTTGAGCACCAGATTGTTGAGAAGACTTGGTATGATGACGATGATGATGGTGGTGATGTTGTTGATGGTAAATTGTTGATGATGATAATGATGGTGGTGGTGGTGTTGATGATGATGCTGATGATGCTGGTGGTGGTGTTGATGGTAATGTTGTTCATGGTGGTGATGATGATGATGATGATGATGATGATGATGATGATGATGATGATTTACTCCCAACATACTTCTCTCTGTTGCGAGTTAATGTATTTCTTTTTTATCAATATTTGTGTTTTTTTGTAAGAATATTTAAAGTACTCATTATACAGTAGATCATCATCATCATCATCACCACCACCACCACCACCACCACCACCACCACCACCACCACCACCACCACCACAACAACCACCACCACCACCACCATCATCATCGTTTTCACCATTTCCATCTTCTCGGTGGGTTGAAATAGGATCCAAAAACGAGAAAATAGAAAGTAACGAAGCGAAAAAATAGAGAGACGAAAACTGTGGCACAACAACAGAACTTAATTTAACTAAGAGAACCAAGTCTTCCGCCGCAGGAAAATGTTAATGTATTTTCTCTCTCCCATGGAAAGAGGGAAGGAAGGAGGGAAGGAAGGAAGGGAGGAAGGAAGGGAGGGAGGAAGGATAGAAAGAAGGGAGGAAAGGAAGGATCCATAGATGGGTTGATGAAAGGAAGGAAGGAAGGGAGGGAGGAAGGATGAATGGATGGATGGATGGAAGGGAGAAAGGTTAGAAGGGAGGATAGATGGATGGATGGATGGATGGATGGATGGAAGGAAGGAAGGAAGGATAGATGGATGGGAGGACGGGTGGATGGATGAGCTGATGGAAGGAAGGAAGGATGGACAACAGGAAAGAGGGAAGTAGGAAGGAAGAGAAAAAAGAAGGGGAATAAATGGAAGAAAAGAAAAAAGGATTGAAGCAAGAAAAAGGAAAGATGGGAGAAAAGAAGGAAGTAAGAGAGGGAGAACTGAGAAAAGGAGAGAGAAAATGTGGAGAATGGAGAGAAGGGAAGGTGCAAGGAGAGAAAGGAGAGGAGGAGGCCATACCAGAAAATAAAATAGAGAAAAGAGAAAAAGAATTAACGAAAGAACAGTTGGTGAAACGCAGAATAGAGAGAGAGAGAGAGAGAGGGAGACTGCAAAAAGGACGAGTAAAAAAAAGTGAGAGAAACTAAAATAATGCGAGGGAGCGAAGCAGACATAAAAGAACTGACGAGAAGAGAGAGAGAGAGAGAGAGAGAGAGAGAGAGCACGTAACCTAATTTCTTGAGGGAGTAGTGCAGAATACAGAAAGGCAGACCCTGATGCTAGCTGAAGGAGGCAGGAGGAGAAGGAAGAAAAGATTAAAGGAGAGAGAGAGAGAGAGAGAGAGAGAGAGAGAGAGAGAGAGAGAGAGAGAGAGAGCACTAGAGGTCGTGAGGCCTGAGTGTTGCTGCGTAATGTGATATTCAGTAAGATCAAATATCATGCCAAAGCTTTTCCGGTTTAGAGAGAGGGAGAGAGAGGAAAAATTGAAAGGCTTAATAGATAGAAAGACAAGTACATAGTAGTTAATAGATATACACAGACAGATAGATAAATATAGATGCACAGAAATACAGACAGACAGACAGATAGATACTAAAACACACTTGGAAAGTCTGAGGGGAAACTCAGTTGTTTAACACAGAATACACACAAACTATTTCTTTTTTCTCAGCATCTCTTGGTTTCACTGTATTGAGTATCTTCCAGTATTTTACCGCACGTACAAAATGTGATAAGTGTCCTCTTGCATGTTTCTCTCTCTCTCTCTCTCTCTCTCTCTCTCTTTCTGAATGTTGGCATGCTTAGTTTTTGCATATTGTTTTTTTTTTTGTCTGATTAACTTTAAGAATTCGCCCACACCAGCAGACTGAGCCGTCCCTAGAGTAAACACATACCTCCAGGCGTGTTGCTAGTGGAGTTCTAATTACGAACCACCCAATATATAAAAAGGAATTCCCGGCAGGAGAGTAGGAGGAAGGAAGAAAAATGCTCCCCTAACATATATATAAAAGAATACTGGAGAGATAATAAATAATACTCCCGGGCTGGAGGTAATTTGGAAAAAGCAAGTGTAGGAAATGTTGCGCTTAGTTTTCCCGACGTGAAAGAATTTTGCGTTGAATTCACGATGAGGATGAAGTTCTTTAAGACTTCTGAGTTTTTGCGTCTGTCTTGGTTTGTTAGTGGATTTAAATTTCATCCCCAGTTCTTTCTAGTTCTGAGTCCCCCACCGCAATTTGTCAGTGGCTTCAACGTGGCTTTACTGCTTTATTTTTCTGGTTCTGTCACCGCCATTTGTGCCCCCCTCGTGTCTCCTCGCCGACGGTAATTTGCTTTACTTTCCGTGAAGCTTCTGTGGCTTGTAATGTTTAGTGTCCGTCAAGTTGAAAGTTTTCGAGACGGTGATGGGGCCAGAGGAGACAATTACAGAGCGACAAGTTGTGGGTTTGATGCCGCCAGTGCGAGACAGGAGTAAAAAAGGAAGTTTTTTTTTTTCTTTGTTCCTTCTCTCTCTTTTTTTAAGTACCTACCGTCTGGTTAGCCAAAAAGGATGGATGTAAATAAGGAAAGTAAATGATTTTCCATTCTTTACTACTACTACTACTACTGCTACTACTACTACTACTACTACTTCACCACCACCACTACAATTCTACCTACGTGTCCATGTTAACGCATCTTGCTACATACACAGTTCTTCCTACGTGTCTCCAGGTCTCTCTCTCTCTCTCTCTCTCTCTCTCTCTCTCTCTCTCTTTCTTCACGAGTTCCAAATAAGCCAGGGTATTAAGTTAAAGGCAATCTATTGGATTTCGATAACCCCCCCTCCCCCAGTACCCCCCCTCCTCCCCCACCCCTCCCCCACTCTCTCCCCACCCTCATGTATGTCAAGATCTTATTGCCTCTTTAGTTGTGTGTGTGTGTGTGTGTGTGTGTGTGTGTGTGTGTGTGTGTTCTCCCACTCCTCACACCATGTCTCCTCCTTTTTTCCCTCCCCTATCTTTCCCCCCCCCCTGTTTCTCTCTCTCTCTCTCTCTCTCTCTCTCTTTCGTCGGCTGGGGTGTTTTATCGACATCGCGGGCTTGTATTGGTGAGACAGTTGGGTTGATCTGGTCACGGCCGAGAGTGATGGTCAACAAGGAGAGAGAGAGAGAGAGAGAGAGAGAGAGAGAGAGAGAGAGAGAGAGACAGACAGACAGACAGACAGACAAAGCGAGAGAGAGAGAGGGAGAGGTGGTAGAAGAGGAATGGGAAGGGTGGAAGAAGAAAAAGAAAGGAAATGGAGGAAAGAGGGAATGCGATGGTAAGAAAAGACTCGGAAGAAAGTGGGAAGAAAGTGGAAGAAAAAAATGAACCCGAAAAAAGGGACCTTGATCATCACACACACACACACACACACACACACACACACACACACACACACACACACACACACACACACACACACACACACACACACACACACACACACACTAATCTTTTTCGAGCAACAACGCAATCTTGGAAGACCCCGTGGAGCTCCAATTAGTGGCGGTTTAATACGAGGCAAGTGTGGGGGGCAAGGCTAATGAATGGGTCGGTGGGGTACGGATATCATCTGGGGTGTACCTTGTTAATTAGTTTTTCATTTACCTTTTGTCTGCTCTGCCCTTTGGGGGGAGAGGAGTGGGTGTCTTGACGAGAGAGAGAGAGAGAGAGAGAGAGAGAGAGAGAGAGAGAGAGAGAGAGAGAGAGATTATTTAAGACCTCAGGACTAGTAGATTAACATTCCTGCTGCCAGAGTATAAGACAGACAGTTATACAGTCTGATATATAGACCGAGACTGACCAGATGTCCGATAGATAGTCAGATAGATATGGAGAGACGTACAGATAGACAGATAGATTAATAAACCAATAGATAAACATTCTAACAGGTTCTCCTTCTTTCAGAGTTAGAGTTCGTACCTGCTTTACACAAACCCACAAGTCTGCAGTCAAGCCAATTTATAAGTTCTTGGGCTCCTTGATGTTCCACATGGTACTCAAAGGGTTTCTGAGATGCTGACTTATCGGGAAATTCTGAAAGTCGGCTGATAAGTTTGTGTGTGTGGGGTGCGTGTTTGTGTGGGGTGGGGGTGAGGGTTTGTGTGGAGTGGGAGTGGGGGTTCGTATGGGGTGGTGGTGGTGGTAGGGTTTGTGTGTGTGTGTGTGGGTGGGTGGGTGTGTTTAGGCCAGAAGAGTGTTTTCGAACTGTGAGGGTTAGACACAGCCACTGTCATTTATCGTCTCGAGGTAGCAAAAAAAAGAAAAAAAAAAATGAACCCCCAAATCACAAGACATTTTCGTGTTGATCTTAACTCACATACAAATTTCAGGGAGTGGATCACCTAAAATGGCAGGAAATATCGCCGTACTGTCAGAGAAACATTTCCAATTCTCAGAAATAGCAGAAAACCTTTAAATCTGCTCCTCTTGCAGCTCAGATCAGGAGGGTCCGTGAGTCGAGTGTGAATGCCACGCTAAATATCACGCCAGCATTTTTTTTTTTTTTTACTACAGAATGGGTTACTGACTCTCCCACTGTCTCTCTGTCTCCCTTTGTCTCTACCCCTGTCTCTCTCTCTCTCCCTGTCGTAGTGTCGGTCTCATTGTCTCTGTCTTCCATTATGTCACAAATTATGTCTCTCTCCCATTTCGTCTTTCTCATTCTTTCTCCCATTATGTTTCTTCTATTCTGTCCCTACTCCCCTTATGTGTCTCTTACTGTGTCTCGCTCCCATTGATCCTCCCATTATGTTTCTGTATCCCCTTACCTCTTCCATTGTCTCTCACCCATTATGTATCTCTCCCATTGTCTATCCCATTGTATCTCATTCCCATTATCTTTCTCCCATGATGTCTTCTTCTTGTTACGATAAATTATATATTCCTCATTTCAGTACATATTTTTGCATTTAGGAGTATTTTTATCTTATTATGGGTTTCTAAATGCGTCGTCGTATGGTGTTTTATTTATTTATTTATTTATTTATCGCTGAAGAATGGTTACGTTCCCCATTTCTCCCTTCTATCTAGCCATTCTAGTGAGCTTTCTCCATTTACAGCTTATTTTCCTATTTTTCAATCCTGCCCAATTCATGTATTAATAATCAGATTCGTGAAATAATTATTTTTTCTAATAAATATGTAATTATACAGAATATCTCTTTTCATCAGTGTTTTCTTTCTGATCATTATTTTCCTTTTTTTTTGCCCATCTTGGTAACGCTTTTTTTTTTCTGGTGTTTATATCGTAATTATTTATTAATATATATAAGATGCAGGCAGAGGGGAAATGAAAGAGGAGATGGAGGTAGAGAAAGGGAGAGGCAAAGTTAAGGAAAGTTTGGTAAGAAGCTCTTCATCTTAAAGACGCTGAGTGGAGTTGGAGGAGGCGAGATAGGGGGGAATGAGGCAGCTTAGGGTAGGCAGAGATAAGGCAGGGATGGATACACAAGGTTGAGGCAGACTAGGATAGGTAGGAGAGAGGCAGGACTGAGGCAAGATAAGAGTGTCGGGGATTTAGACAGAATATATTAGACACGAGTTAAGTTTTTCCTTCGAACTCTATTTTTTTTCTTAGTCAGGTTATTACATTTTCCTGAGGCAGAGAAAGTGCTTGAAATAATCTTATAAGTAAGCATCATCAGCTCCTCAGTATGTTCACTTATAATCGTACTTCCGCCTGACGAGCATACTTATCCTCTCTCTCTCTCTCTCTCTCTCTCTCTCTCTCTCTCTCTCTCATGAGCGGTAACCAATCAATAGCCAACACCTGCCAGATTGCCCCTACTGCCACACTGATGGTAATAGTTTGAGAAGTTGTGCCAGTTGGACTCACTTACCCACACCCACACTTACACCCACGCCCACGTCCGCCGACACAATCAATACTTACACCCATACACATTCACAATCAATGCTTACTCCAACACACTCACACCCACACCCACGCCCATTCCCACCCGTACTCACACTTCCATACCCACACTCACATCCACTCCCCCCTCCACACACACACACACACACACACACACACACACACACACACACACACACACACACACACACACACACACACACACACACACACACACACACACACACATTTAATAAAGACGACTATTAACTAACTGAGGTTATCATTTTAGCTGATAAATAGAAGCAGCCTCTCAACCATTACATATTTCTGTGATTATTTTAAAATCTTCATTGCAACATTCACGTCTGATGATGAGGTATATTCAGGGGAAAATGTTTTGAAGCTGCAGATCATTTTCAAGTGGCAGAAACTGAAATATATTGTGCATTAGTTGATTATATTGTATTTCAGATCAGATAAACACATAGAGAAAAAATTGAAATCAGACGTATTTTACTTTAAAAGGTAATATTATACTCAGATCAGGCGTATTATATTTTAAAAGAAAATATACTTCAGATCAGCCTCGTCATACTTTTAATATATTATTATACCTGAGATCAGACATCATACTTGACGAGATAACAGTATGGTCCAATAATACTAAAATAGATACTAAAATAATAGTAATATAGATGCATCAGAACTTGGACTAAGATTATATTCTAAACACAGTCAAGGGAAAAATGTCAGGATGCTTCATATTGTATTCAAGTGACTGGACTGAAAGCTTGACTGAGAATAATTGTTTCAACACAGTATCAGTTCACGCAGAGAATATCAAATCATTATGTCAAGTGCGTTTGAGAAATGTTAATTGTGATAGGAGTGCGTTGGTTTGTGTCAAGTTGCACATTTATTTATTTTTTTTTACAGAAGATGAACAGAGGAAGGAAAAACAAATTCACACTAGAAAAAAAAAAAATCCATATACAAGACTGCGTGTGTCCTCCATTAAAAAAAAAATAATAATAATAATATAAAAATATAAATGTTTGACTTGAACTGCTGTGGATTGAAGTTTGGGGGGAACTAATCTGGGGAAGCGAAATTCAAAGAGAAATTTTCTCTCTAAAAATAGTAGAGTATGTAAAGTGCGTTTGAGAAATATTAACGAAATTAGTATGTTGTTTAGTATTAAATCAAGCAAAGTATTTTTATCACAGGAAGCAGTAGATTATTTGTTTAAGTGCGTGTGAGAAAAATTGATAGTGAACTGAGTGTGATGCTTGGTGTTAGATTAAGCAAGTGTATCCCAGGAAATATGAGATTATTTGTGAAGTGCGTTTAAAAAAATCTTAAAAATGAGTGCTTGGTTTGTGTCATGTTGCATTGCTGAAGTATTATTATCTGTGCTCTGAAATTTAATTAAGAGTTGACGTTTTCTTCACTTTTCTCTGTTTTTTCTTCCTCCCTTTCTTCCTGTCTTCTCCGTGTTCTGTTCCCTCTCTTACTCCTTTGTCTTTCCTTTCCTCCTCCGCCTTCCTTCTTCTCCTCTGCTTCCTCTTCGCATTCTCCTCCTCCTTCTCCTCCCTTCTTCTTCTCCTCTGCTTCCTCTTCTCATTCTCCTCCTCCTCTTGTTTCTCCTCCTCGGCTACTTAAGAAGACCTTAGGCAATCCAATTACTTGCTTGCTAAACTTTTGTCATTAGAAGAGGCGAGAAGGTGGAAGAGGCATAACAAGAGAGAGAGAGAGAGAGAGAGAGAGAGAGAGAGAGAGAGAGAGAGAGAGAGAAAGAATGATTGGGTGGGTGAGTTACAGAGAGCGAATGAGTTATTGAGTGAATGAAACATAAACAGAGGCAATGGAGAGCAGGTTAATATACGAGTATGCACAAGATTGCAAGTCTCTCTCTCTCTCTCTCTCTCTCTCTCTCTCTCTCTGAGGAGATCCGGAAAAAAAAAAAAAAATCAAATATTGTTGAATAGAAATATGTCGCTGACAGCAGTGACGAGAGAGTATCAAAAAATGAGAGAGAAAAGTTTGGGAATTAAGTAAAAAAAAACAAAATGAAATATCTGCATGTCTCACTAATTAATGACGATGAAAGAACCCAAAAAGCCATGAAAAAAATGTAGAAAAATAATCGAAAAATACATAAGCGAAGAGGTAAAAGAGAAAAAGCAAAAACAGAAAAGAAAACGGGTAGAGGAAACAGGTAAAAGGGAATACTAAAATAAAGCAAGCAATAAAGATAAAGTAAATAAGATAATAAGCAAATAAAGAGAGAAAATAAAGAAGATAATAAGTAAGCAAAGAAGTAAAGAAGGGAGAGCAAAAAAAAAAAAAAGAAAAAGAAAACGAGTAAAGAAAATAGTTCAGGGGTAACTGAAATAAAAATATGGCGTTGTGGTGATGGCATGAAGTGAGGCAGAGGACGTCATCACTTGGGGAACAGAGTGGTTACTGGCTCTGGTGCTGACGGTAAGAGAGAGAGAGAGAGAGAGAGAGAGAGGGGGGGGCGTTCTTATACAAAGTCTATCAGTGTCACACACACACACACACACACACACACACACACACACACACACACACACACACACACACACACTAATAATAACGCCACCCAAGCACTCCTTACCCACCCACCCCCACTCTTCCCCTCCACTCCATCCTCCCTCATGCCCTAAGTCCAGCAGCTCACCTTAATTACCCCCATTATCTCCACTAAAAGCACTAATCACCAGGGACTCATTAGCCTAACTCTGAAATATCAATGAAGGCCTGAAGATGAGCCGGATTAAGGATGGAGAGAGTTGAGTGCAAGTGAGGGAGTGAGTGAGTAATTGAGTGAATGAGTGGGTGAGAGTAATTGAGCAGTTGAGTGAGTGAGTGAGAGTGAATGAGCAAAAGGGTTAGTGGATGAATTGGTGAATGAGTGAGTGCATAAAAGTTGGGGTAGAGTGTGTGAATTAGTGAATTATCAAATGGGTTGGTGGGTGAGCGATTGAGCTGGAGAGTGAGTTAGTGAGTGAAAGTGAGTAAGCGAGTGAGAGAGTGAATAGAGACCTAGTTGAAGATAATTGTCTCAGGGTAGGGAGAATAAACTAAGATGGAATCGTAATGAAGTTTCTAAACCCTTTTCACTCCTACTTGGCCTAAAATTTACATCTCTCCATCTTGAATTTTGAGCTGTGGCAGGAGATAAACACTGGTATATGATGCTAGTCACGAAGACGTGTTGTGGAAAGGCGCCGTTGTTTTTGTTGTTATTGAGAAACGTGAAATGAGCTGTAAAAGGACGAAAATCTGGGCCAAGTTAAGGTGAAATGAGCTTAGTAGTTGTTGCATTCTGAAGCTCATCTGAATGTGGACCCAGTGGACTGCAGGCTGAAGCTACCTCTTAAGTAGCCAACCAGCCTCCTTTCGTTGGGGATAGGGAAGGAGTTGAGACGTTCTGTATAGCCGGGCAGCTCCACTGCTCAGTTATACCGGTGCCACCACGCGACGGGGTTCCTCTTCAGCACCATTAAATGAGTAAAAAATGTTTCCATGAGTTTCAGACTTGTGTAATTTTTTCCTAGCCGATTTTCCTTGTCACTTTTTTTTATTTTCGTTTTTTACCAGTCTAAGCCTCGTTCATCAGGGCCAGAACGCTGCGCAGTGAAAAGTCTGTTATTTTTGGCGGAAACTTTGGGGGGAAAAATCATAGTGGACACTTTAATAACTACGAGGGAGAGATGGCAGGCGATATTTTTGAAAACGATATTTTTTAAAGAGGGGTTTTCATTTGCTTCCTTTTATTTTATATCAGTACGAAACTAATGATCTTTTTTTTTTAACTACTGTCGTGTCTTATTTAAGCATTGTTAGTATGTATTTTTTTTTTAATGTAATTTTGCGTATTATTATTTGTAGAAATTAAAAAATAGTTAGTTGCTTAGACTTGATTTATTGTTTGCTTCCCTTTTCTATCAATGCCCAGAATTTTAAGTTTTTATCTTTGTCAAAATTCACCTTTTTTTTCATATACGGTACAAAATCCATATATTCCTTAGTAATTTTTCACTCCCTTTCTTGTCATTACCAAAGAATTTTGGTTGCCATCTTTATCACATGTCACGTTATTTTTATTTACAGGTAAGCCCCCCATTCTTATCTGTCTGTATCTCTTCCATCAGTCATTTATTTATTTATTTATTTAGTTATGAAGTTTAGTCTCGCCTTGGTGCTGGTGAAGGACTTCAGGATTAAGAAATGAGAAAAGAGAGACGTGAAAAACGAGGTGGAAAAGGTAATTATATATCACCCTTCCTTTTTTTTTCATGCACCCGTTCCATTTTAGTTTATACATCTTCCTTCAAACTCATTTTTTACGTAAGACTCGCTTTGATGCTCATGAAGGACTTCGGGGTGGGAAACAAGGAAAGAGAAAAGTGATGGAGGAGAATGAGAGGTGAGAAGAGAGGAAGGAAGTAATGTGCAGGAAGAGGAAAAGTGAGGTGGTAAGAGAGGAAGGCAGGAAAAGTGGAGAGGAGCAGGAGGAAAAGAAAGTTGTTAAGAGAGGAAGGAAGTAAAGGTGGAGGACGTGTAAAAGAGAAAGTTGGGAAGAGAGGAAAGAAAAAAAAACTGGAGGAGGAGGAAAAGAAAGAGTTGGAAAGAGAGAAAGGAAGTAAAGTGGAGTAAGAAGAGAAGAGAGAGTCGAGAAGAGAGGAAGGGAAAAAGGAAAACCGGAGAAGGTTAAAGATGCAGAGGCTTCGGTAAAAAAAATTGCTGAAAGAGTAAAAAGTCAGCAAAAAAAAGACAAAAAGCGAGACGGGAAGTAGCAGGAAAGTGAGAGAGAGAGAGAGAGAGAGAGAGAGAGAGAGAGAGAGAGAGAGAGAGAAAGGGGGGGGCGTCAAGAAAGCTACGAAAAAGAAGACGACATGCACAGAAAATAAAAATATTGGGAAAGAGCGAGATGTCAGGTTTATATCTGGCACAGCGAAAAGATGAGAGAGAGAGAGAGAGAGAGAGAGAGAGAGAGAGAGGGAGCACTTTAATGGACTGAGGGAGAAAGAAATAATAAAAGAGAGTGATGAAGGTACAAAGTTAAATGAAGAAGAAGGAGAGAGAGAGAGAGAGAGAGAGAGAGAGAGAGAGAGAGAGAGAGAGAGAGAGAGAGCACTTTCATGGACTGTGGGAGAAAGAAATAATAAAAGATTAGTGACGAAGGGACAGAGTTAAATGAAAAGCAGAGAGAGAGAGAGAGAGAGGAAATGAAACACAGTGACGACGTAGAGAAGCGAATGGGAGAAGGGGAGGTTGAAATGAAATGAATAATGAACAGTTTGAACATTGAAAGAAGAAACAGTGAAAAGGAAAGGCAGGTTCAAATGAAGTGATAAATGAACACTAAAATAAAAATTAAATGAAATGAAATGGAAGGGAAACTTGCAGTGGCATTGCTTAATATTTTTTTTTCCTGGATGGATGAAAGTATATAGCAAATGGGTGATATTTTCTGCTCTATAACATCCAGTTTGGACGGAGGGTAAAAAAAAAATGGCCAAGGAGAGAGAGGGAGAGAGAGAGAGAGAGAGAGAGAGAGAGAGAGAGAGAGAGAGAGAGAGAGAAATAAGTGGTGAATTGTGAGTGGAGGCGATGTTGTGAGAGCAAATATGGAGAGTGGATCCTTGAGTGGCCTGAGATGGTTTGGAGACGGAGAGTGAAGGGAGTGTGAAAAGAAAGTGTATGGAGAGTGTATAATCTGGAGTGGAAGACCAAGAACGAACTGAAATATGAGTGATAGAAAGTGCATAATGTGGAGAGAAAAAGTATAAGGGGAGGAAGACCAAGAACGGGGTGGAAGTGTGAGTGAAGTGTATAAAGTGGACAGGAAGACCGAATACGAGGTGAAAGTATGAGTAAAAGAAAATTTATAGTAAGGAGATGAAGACCAAGAACGTGGTAAAAGTGTAGCAAGGGAGTGTATAGGAACGGAAGTGGTGGAAGGATGTGCAAAGGAAGAGTCAAGAGTAATTCTCTCTCTCTCTCTCTCTCTCTCTTCCCATGCCTCGAGGATTCCGTAAAATGTGTGCGGATATAAATCATAGAGGTAATGGAGGATTGTGGGTCCCTTAGTAGCTTCTGTGTGTGTGTGTGTGTGTGTGTGTGTGTGTGTGTGTGTGGTGTGTGTGTGTGTGTGTGTGTGTGTGTGTGAGAGAGAGAGAGAGAGAGAGAGAGAGAGAGAGAGGGGGGGGTTTACTGTCCAATAGAAATGCCTACTGTATGTGTAATCTAGCAAAATCAAGGTACGTGGCGTCCGTGGTTACTTGTAAATTTTAAAATACCACCTGTACGTCAGACTCCAGTACGTGACCTGTGCTGCTATATACGAACTTTTTTTACGGTTTTAATACCAGGCTGATTCTCTCTCTCTCTCTCTCTCTCTCTCTCTCTCTCTCTCTCTCTACCTACCTACCTGCCTACCTACCTATACCAAGTTACCTTCATAACTACCTTCCTATCTGTCAAACTAACGAACTACCTACTTACCTTCGTACTTACCTATTTATCTATCTGTCTACCTATCTCTATCCACCTATGTATCTATCTGTCATTTTGAGCTATCCATGGGAAATCCTGTTCCATTTATTACGCATTTAAAAATTTATAGGTAGGATTATGGTCTACCTGAGTCCAAGTTTAAATGTATTAGTTTCGTATATCTATCTGTCTGTCTATCTGCTTATGTGTCTATCTATCTGTTTTTCCCATTCATTTTCACCATTTCAAGGATACTGAACATTTAAATATTAAGGTAAACACAGAAAAGCGAAGCAGTGTTTGTAGAGAGAGGCATCCGGGTGCTGTCCCTGTTTGCTATAGGGGTGAGAGAGAGAGAGAGAGAGAAAGAGAGAGAGAGAGAGAGAGAGAGAGAGAGAGAGAGAGAGAGAGAGAGTATAAAATATAATGTTTACCTAATTATTGTCCTTGTAAATAACTCAGTTCGTATTTCTCTTGAGGAATTGTTGCAAAGATAAATGTGAATCGTGTTTTGTGTGACTGGGCAGCGGATCCGACCAGTCATATCTGTGCCACCGCAAGAAGGCGTCCCACTCCAGCATCCGGGGATAAAAACACCGGCTATTATCCTTTCAATACGAGGGGTCTTTCTGAGATAAATAAATTGAATGAAATGAAATGTCATTGTATGGGTGTGTCAGGTTAACTGGTTTTTGAGATCGATATGGGAAGATTATGATGATAATGATGATGATGATGATGATGATGAGGAAGAGGAGGAGGAGGAGGAGGAAGAGGAGGAGGAGGAAAAAGAGGAGGAAAGTACAAAATGTTACGACAGTTATGATGATGATGATGATAAAACCAATAATGATGATGATGATGATGATGATGATGATACAAATTAATCCGCCACTGAAGCACGGTATACAAACATTAATAAATCTCCTACAATCCCGAGGGAAGCGGATTTTATTCTCAGACTGCATAAGCAAAATCTTCTTAAAGGATTAGGATGTATTAATAAACGATAGTCATTTGGCAGGTAATCTAGCTAATGAAATCAAATCCAGGTGGTGTGTATATCATCCTTTATATTTGTGTGTGTGTGTGTGTGTGTGTGTGTGTGTGTGTGTGTGTGTGAGAGAGAGAGAGAGAGAGAGTGTGTGTGTGTGTGTGTGTGTGTGTGTGTGTGTGTGTGTGTGTGTGAATCATCTTCCAACTAACTGACCTATCCAATAGCCACATATAAATGAGTTCCTTTATTTTTCACTAACCCCCCTCATCCCCTACACACTCCCAAATTTCAGCAAGATGACTTTATAACGATGAAGTATTACAGGGCCAAGCTTCAATTCCTGGTTTCAGTATTTGGCGTTTGATTGGCGTTAATGAAGCTAATTTTTGCACCCCCTTGTAGCCTGAGAGTGTATGAGGTTGGAGGAAAAGTTTTGGGTTGGCCAGTGGTGTGTAATTGGGTGTACCTTCACACACACACACACACACACACACACACACACACACACACACACACACACACACACACACACACACACACACACACACACACACACACACACACACGTTTTATATCAGCAAATTGCATTGGGGTCGGCCATGCAATATCAAACCTGTGTGTGTATGAGAGAGAGAGAGAGAGAGAGAGAGAGAGAGAGAGAGAGAGGGAGGGAGAGAGAGAGAGAGAGAGTGTGTGTGTGTGTGTGTGTGTGTGTGTGTGTGTGTGTGTGTGTGTGTGTGTGTGACTGTATGAGTGTGTGAGTCTGTGTGACTGTATGTGTGTATATGAGTGTGTAAGAGTATTTGAGTGTGTATATGAACACTCTCATTATACTCCCAAATCCCCTTCCTCTTCAATCTTTCCATCTCCTAAAACCTACTTCTTAAACGTATTCCTAAAATATATTCATCATTCCATCTCCTTCGTTTTTCTCCTTTCTGTTCTCGCATTTATTTTTCTCTATGTTTTAACTTTTCATTCGCCATGGCATTTCCTCAGCTCTTTATTTTCCAGACTGTATATTATTAACTCATGTTTTGCTTCTTATATATATTTTTTTAATATCAACATAGATTGCATGAATAGCAGACAAGACTATAGTAACGGAGCAGACTCAGAAATAAACCGGTAAGGAAGAGGTGTTTGTAAGCTACCTAACCGGACGTGATTACCGTCCCATGTATTCCTAAAACCATGGGCAATATTCTAGTACGATTAGGAAACTTACTAACACCTTTTCTTGACCGATTTATTTCTGATTCTGGTCCGTTATTGTATTCTTGTGTGTTATTCATGCAATCTATGTCGACATTGAAAAAGACATAAGAAACAAACTAGGGGATATTGTAATGAATAGTTTGAAAAATAAATCGTTAAGGAAGAGGTGATAGGGAGCCTCCTAACCCGACGAGTATACGGGCTCAAACCTCCATCCTATTTTTTTTTTCTTAACTTACTCCCTGTGTTTTACTCTCCCCTTCCACTCTTCATCTCTTCCTCCTTACCACCCTCTCTTCCTTCCCTCCCTCCACCCCCTCCACTCCTTCCTTCCTTCCTCCCTCTTCATCTCTTCCTTCCTCCATCCACCCCCTTCATTCCTCTCTTCCTCCCTCCACCCCCTCCACTCCTCTCTTCCTTTCCTCCCTCCCTCTTCATCTCTTCCTTCCTCCCTCCACCCCCTCCACTACTCTCTTCCTTCACCCCTTCCCCCCATCTCTTCCCCCCTCCCAATGTGGCTTTGATTAATTCTTTCACTGCGCGGCCATAGTTATTCTGCGAGATATTAAAAGCTTCTGTATAATTTTCGTGTCTGGAATGATGGATGACCGCCGGGCTGGAATATTACCGACATTACCGGGTCATTTCCTCGCCTTTTTAGCGCTTTTTCTTGCTTTTTTAACGCGTTTCCTTGCATATTAACGCATTTCGCGCGTTTTATCGTGTTTTTTTTTTTCGCTGCTTGGTCTGTGTGTGTGTGTGTGTGTGTGTGTGTGTGTGTAATTTCACTACATGCACTGTAGGAATGGATTTACGTTTTCATAGCCAATTATCTCGCTTTGTAACACGTTATCTCGCTTTTTATCACATTTTCTCGCAGTTTAACGCATTTTCTCACAATTTATCGCATTTTCTCGCTTTTAACCGCATTCTAGCCATGGATGCGTATTTAATGATGGCGGAAGGCGAGGATAGAGCTGGAACGAGGGTCTGAGGTTATGCTTTTAATGCATGACTCGGTAATTACTATACTCCGTTCACTCTGACTTGGCCCAGATTTTCGCCATTGTGTAACTTATTTCACGTAGTTCAGTGGCAGAAAAAGACAAAGCTCCGGCTCTACATCCTATCCACAGCACTCCTTCGTGACTCGCATCATATTCTGGTGTTAGTCTGCTGTTACAACTCAGCTTTCAAGATGGAGATGTGTCAGTTTTAGGCCAAGGTAGATTAAAAATGGGGCTTAGTTGATTGGCTGCTTTTGCATGTGAGGAGGGCGAGGTGGCGGGGTTGGTATGAAGCATGTTTCACCTTACCCTTACACCTCCTTCAGCCAAGTACCTCCCCCCCTTTTTCCCTCTTTTATTCAGACGATTTTGTTTAATGTGGGAGTGACTTTTCGAACTGGAGTGCTACATACAGCCTTCATTAACTACTCAAAATGCCTCTTAAAGTTGAACAGATCGCCAGGTGGTAGCAAGAGTAAAGCAGAAAGCACACCATGAGATAGAAGGGGTTCAGGATTGGCCAGAAAGTGACTTATTACATTTCGAAAGCGTGTAAACAGAGCTATTCATCGTGAGAGTAGGTTCCAGTCTTCTAAAGTTCAGTACACAGAATAGCAAGCCTAACAGAAGAATTTTCAGGAACGCCAGTGATTGGAATTGAAAGGGCTTTTACCATAGATTTAAAAGTTATTGAGAAGGTATTTACTTTGGATTAAAAAGGTATTCACATGTCTGCCATTGGTGTGTGTTTACTAAGACCGTCTTGTATTTCCTAATCCTCACTTCTCTAGTCGTAGTTTCTCCTCTGCGCCTAAAATAGGACTAAAATGGCACTCTTTAATCTTCACTTCTTCAGTCATAATTTTCCTTTAGAAGTCACAGGAGAAAGTTGGCATCGTAAACTTCAGGTAAATTAGCTTTAATCTCACGCCTGGAGCCAACTAGAGGACAACTAAATACCAGTAAAAACAAGTCCATTAGCTCACGCAGGGAGGGAGGAAGGGGAAGGGGTTCAGGGCCTTAACTTCCGCCATTAATTCCGGGTTGTGTACGAGCGAGGACATCCGGTGGCGGGGTTGTGTGGTGTTGTGGGGTTGGGATGAACTTAAGGGTTTTGTCAGCTTTTCTGTGGGTGTAATGTGTTGTGGTTGATGGGGTTGGGCTGAGTAATATAGGTTAGGGGGAGAGTGAGTGAAGGAGAGATTGGTGAAAGAGAATGTAAGTGATTGTGAGTGGTGGAGTGATGGGTGGAAGAGAGAGTGAGTGAGGGAGGGAGAGATAGGTGGAAGAGAAAGTGGGTGAGGGAGAGAGAGAGACGGACGAAAGAGAAAGTGAGTGATTGAGAGTCAGGAAATTATCATCATCATCATCATCATTTTTCTTTTACAGTACTTCCCCTCAGAGGAATACTGTATTTTCGAGGCAATTTGTTATAATGTAAGCAGTGAACACCGGTATCTCTACAATGTGACCAAGACAAGGATAGTACAACGCAGAGCTTTTCTCCTCCTTCTCAGTTTCCTCTCTCTCTCCCTCCATTTCCTCCTTCTCCTCCTCCATTTTCACCCCCTTCCCTTTCTTCCTCCTCCGTCTCCTCCCCCTCCCTACCCCAGACTTCCCCCGGGTAGAGCAGTCTTTCGTTTTTATTAACAGGTCACCTTTATCAGGGAGAGTGTTAGCTGTCAGGGGAAGGCAGGGAGGAGAGAGAGAGAGAGAGAGAGAGAGAGAGAGAGAGAGAGAGAGAGAGAGAGGGAAACACGTGTCTAGTTGCTTGCTGTCATGATATAATATGGCACAGGATTTTCTCTTTCCTCACCCATCACCCTCTTATCTCCATTGCTTTCTGTCCCCACACGCACACACATATTCAGACACGTTATCCAGCGCAAAACACACACACACACACACACACACACACACACACACACACACACACACACACACACACACACACACACACACACACACACACACACAGAAAGAGAGAGAGAGAGGGGGGGGGAGAGAACGTACCCAGCCACCAATCAGTTTTCCACACACACACATACTCCATCTTATACACACTTCAACACACACCGCCACCACACTTCACCACACAACCACCACACAAGTTACAGGCACCAAGTCTTACCTGGAATTTAAACGTGGCTTTGCTGTGTTCAGGATATTTTTCAGGGATGTCTTGAAGGAGAAAGAGCGAGGATTTTCTCAGATGATAAGGGCTGACATCCTATCTATCTATCTATTGCCAGACGCCTCAATCCCGTTTGGGGTGGCCACAAACAAATCGCCTCCAAGTCGCCCTGTCCCCCGCCATTTCACTGCCCTGCTCCCAACTCACACCCCCCTCTCTCATATACCTCTCCACCCCATCCCTCCATCTCATCCTCGGCCTCCCCCTCCCTCTTCCCCCCTCCACTGTCTTTTTAAAATTTACTTTCTTATTTTCTCCTTTTTTTCGTTCTTCATTTTTCTCGCTTTGCACTACTTAAATTTTCTGTTCTTAATGAGAGAGAGAGAGAGAGAGAGAGAGAGAGAGAGAGAGAGAGAGAGAGAGACCCAAGCTATCATGCAACATTAATAATACCACGGCAGCAGGTACTCTCTCTCTCTCTCTCTCTCTCTCTCTCATTCACCGTCAAGAGAGCATCACCAGGAGAGAGAGAGAGAGAGAGAGAGAGAGAGAGAGAGAGAGAGAGAGAGAGAGAGAGAGAGAGAGAGAGTAGTGGTGATCATTGAAAGCGGGTGGAGGTGGTGGAGCATGAGAGTGGATGAAAGCGAAGCCGTTTCCTTGCCTGATTGCCTTCGTGCCTGCCTGCCTCCCTCTTTCTCTGCCTTCCTCGCTGTCTTCCTTCTACTTCCCTGACTGTCCCTCTGCCTGCCTCACTCCCTGCCTGCCTTCCTCCCTCTCTGCCTGCCATCTTTCCTGCCTGCCTGTGCCTGCCTCCCTCTCTGACTGCCTGTTTCCCTGCCTGCCAGCCTCTCTGCTTCCCTCCCTCTCTCACTCCAAGTCTCGTACTCTCCTTCCATTAGGATTTTCGTGACACATCTCTCTGGGCGAATTAATTTGCCTATTAAACCTTAACCCTTTTAGTCTGCTTTTGTGTTTTTTAATAAGGAAGCGTATCTAGGAGCGCCCTTGTCCGTCAGTCCCTCCTTAACGATTTTCACATGCAAGGTGCTTTAGTCTAGGGAAGCCCATATAGTCCCGCATCAGTTTAGGACTTGTATTTGTTGTCTTTCATTCTTGCTGTAGACGATGATGTTTCCTTGTGGAGCAGATGTAGACTAGTGGAGGGGTTAATTAAGGTTTTTAAGGTAGATAGAGTGATAGATAGGTACTGTAGGAAGCTGGGTACTCAGATACGGTAGATTGATAAATTTAACGACAGGCAGGCAGACAGACAGGTAGATAGATAAATAGATAGATTTAGTTATATGTAGGTATAGATAGATTGATAGATAGATTGATAGGTATAGATGAAAGGTAGATAGATAAATAGATAGATTTAGTTATAGGAATAGATAGATAGATAGATAGGTATAGATGTTGACGAGAATAAGGGACAACTTGTCATTCTCGTGGGTCAGTGAGACTCCATAACACAGAAATAAATCGCTAAAGAAACAGTGCTGGGGAACTTTACGACCCCCACTGTCAACCTGTTGTCTCCCTCACTGCTTTCCTCTAATCCTGCTAATCTCTCTTCCAATCTGCCTCAGTTTAATCCTAGACCTTCCTTTCCTCCTCCTCCTCCTCCTTCTCCTCTCTCTCTCTCTCTCTCTCTCTCTGCCTGCCTGCCTGCCTGCCTGTCTGTCTGTCTGTCTGTCTGTCTGTCTGTCTCTCTCTCTCTCTCTCTCTCTCTCTCTCTCTCCATGACACTCACTCACTCAGGCACTCAGACAGACCCACTTGCAGGCTCTTCATCTGCATGCAAATACTAGACTCTCACAGCACCATCACCACTATCACAGCACCGGAGAGAGAGAGAGAGAGAGAGAGAGAGAGAGAGAGAGAGAGAGAGAGAGAGAGGGAGAGAGAGAGAGAGAGAGAGAAGGGGGGGATGAGGATCGGGAAGGATGGGGAGCGACGGGGAAGGGAGAGGAAGGTAGAGAAAGATGGGGAACAGATTGAAGGAGAGGGAAGGGGAGGGGAGAGAGAGGGGGAGGGACGAGAGAGAGGGATGCTGGAGAACAAGGGAAGGAGGGAGAGAAGAGCTACGGGAAATAAGCCGAAAAAGGGCGAAATATTCTTGCCTAGTTAAAATGAAAGACGTGTACAGTAGGTGACAAGTTGATTAAGGGCCTTTGACAGAAACATTGTCTGATTTGTAAAAGATGTCACCTGAATGAAGGGATATAACATTAGCTTTCTCTCTCTTTTTTGTTTCCCTCTCCCCCCTTTTATTTTTTTGGCTAGAAGCTATGCAATTCACGGCATTATTAACCCCGGAAATAATTCCTCTACTGTGCGTTTTGAAAAGTTATGCCACGTTTTGTTGCCTCATCGTGTTAAAAAAGATCTGTTTTATTCGTGTGTTAAGTTGTGTCTCTGAAGAAAAAAAAATCCGATTATTTGAGTAAGGAGTCTAAAAAATTGGGTAATTAGGTATTGTTTTACATCCTGGGGTCAGAAATAATGCCATTTTTTCTTGTTTAAAATCGGCAAATATGATTTTTTAAACTTTGATTTTAACCCAAAGAGCGCGCGGTGTTTTTCATTATATTCACACACACACACACACACACACACACACACACACACACACACACACACACACACACACACACACACACACACACACACACACACACACACACACACAGCGCCTCAGCATTCCAACTCGACCCCAACGACTTCTGGCGAGAAAATATTTGCCGTAAAACATTCTTCAGAGAGAGGCACCTGAGGCTTAAGACTTGAGCGCCAACTAATTAGGTACAATTGAATGCCCAATTAGAAACGCATATAGTATTTCTGAATGTGGAGACTAATTAAGGACTGTGTGTGTGTGTGTGTGTGTGTGTGTGTGTGTGTGTGTGTGTGTGTGTGTGTGTGTGTGTGTGTGTGTGTGTGTGTGTGTGTGTAAAGATTATGTTTTCTTGCCCGTGCATCAAGCAGTGATTATTTTCTCGATATTGCTTACATGTGTCATGAAAACACATTATTATTATTATTGTTATTATTCTTATTATTATTACTATTATTATGATTATTGTAATTATTAGTATTATCATTAGATTTTGAGGGTAAGCAGAAGAGGGAAATAATCCGGATTAAAAGTACATGAGAAATATTATCTAATCTTATATTTTGTGGGTAGGGACACAATAGAAGGGTAAAGAAGGGTTGAGAAGGAAGCCGAAAGGGATAACACGAGAGGGTGTAGAGAGAAGGGGAAAACAGATGAGAACCCTTAGTGATGGAAGTTATATCCCTCCAGTGTAATGCCTGGGGGAGACTTGTGAGTACATGACGGTTGCTCTCTCTCTCTCTCTCTCTCTCTCTCTCTCTCTCTCAATTCCTCAGGGTCCCATTTTAAAACCACGCCTTAGTGTGTCCCCGGGCGGTACTTAGGAGGCTGGCTGAGTCACGATACCAAATGTTGTGGTCGTAGGGGTTACTGAGGAGAGAGAGAGAGAGAGAGAGAGAGAGAGAGAGGAAATCTGTAAGAAAGAACAAAGCGAAAACGTAAGAAAAGATGTAAGGAAAATCTTAGTAAAAAAAAAAAAAGAGAGAGAGAGAGAGAGAGAGAGAGAGAGAGAGAGAGAGAGAGAGAGGCTTTTGTTTACACGGAGACACAAGCACAACTCATAAACTTTTACTGCATGGTGTAGCAAGTCCCGAATTGTTATAGTCCTCCACTAAAACTGTAACCGTGATTGAAAGGGAAAGAAAACGATGGAATGAAGGAAAGCGAGAGATTGAAAATATACCAGTAAAAGTAATTGAAATTGAAGGAACGCAATGGAGATGAGGAAAAGAAGGGATTGAAAAGAATTGTTTTGTTGACATTTAGACCATGAGAGAGAGAGAGAGAAAAAGAGAGAGAGAGAGAGAGAGAGAGAGAGAATGCGTTGGAAATATGATGTAAGAGAGAAATCTTAGAAAGTTATGTGAGTAGTGTTCTAGATATATGTGTTTACACGCTTTTAGAAATATGGTATAGCATTCTCTCTCTCTCTCTCTCTCTCTCTCTCTCTCTCAGATTCCCCTTCCTCTCGAGTATCTCATATCCTTTGTAACTCAAGCCTCAGTATTATCGAAATATTGACTATAGAACTCCATAATGAGGCCTGATGGAGAGAGAGAGAGAGAGAGAGAGAGAGAGAGAGAGAGAGAGAGAGAGAGAGAGAGAGAGAATATTGATACTAATGGATGTAAAGTTATAGGAATTTTTTGCTTTGAAGGAGTAAGGGCATGTATTATTATACATGTTTGACGATTTCGGATGGATGGAATGCCAAGGACAAAGGCATATGAATAAGTATACACACACACACACACACACACACACACACACACACACACACACACACACACACACACACACACACACACATTCTTAAGCCACATAATCGCGGCTTATCCTGCAACTTTGCGTGTCAGATTCTGCCAATAATCCAAATTCCACCTAAATATCTAAATATGTCTCCCACGCGATGAACGAATTTTTTCTTTTCCTTTCCCATTCTCCTTTTTTCCTCAGTTTAAGTTTGTGATGACATAAATGGCCCTTGATAATTACTGAGAGGTGAAGTTAGGCTTTGAAATATGTAGTTTTTCATTTGGAATGTATGATTTTAGTGTCTTATTTTTATTTGTGTGTGTGTGTGTGTGTGTGTGTGTGTGTGTGTGTGTGTGTGTGTGTTTTACTACTCACAGTTATGAATGAAGAGGAGACAGTGTTAGCTGTTTTTAATACACTACGTGTGTGTGCGCCCATCTGAAGCATTCTTTTATTTTTTTCTTTCAGTGTGATCGTTGGTGTTTTTTCATTGAGACATGGATTTATTTATTTGTGTATTCATTTATTTATTTATTATTGTCACTTTGTTGAGAAAATAGTAGATTTTTTTATTGATATTTTTTATGCTACCTTGATCGGACATGGAAGGTTTGTCATATTTGTGTTAATTTTTCTGTTACTTCGGTGGGACGCACAGTTCTTAAGTATTTATACATTTATATATATATTTATTTTCATATTTGATGTATGAAAGGAATCGTCAAGCTGAAGTCTGTTCTTCCTTTCGATAATGGACATATGAATATTATGCTATTTCCGTGAGTGATTGGTGGGTTCATATTTAACGTATATAGAAACGTCCTACTATATACATTTTGAGCAGAAAAGAAAACTCTCTTTCTAATCATCATCATCATCATCGTCATCATCATCATTATCATCATCATCATCATCAATATGTATTAATTCACCGTAAGAGCAAAGGCTTCTCGCAACTTTAGCCAGCCCTCTTCTTCTCCTTGTTCCCTAACCCCTCTTCTCTTCCCCATCGCCTCACCCTCCACCCCACCACTACCACCCTCACAGCCCTCACTCCACCACCCCCTCACCCCCCACCTCCCCCACAGCCCCCACCTCCAGCCACAATCAGACCTAACAAGAAATTAAACTATTTTTTGGACCTCGACAATTACCACCTCGGTCTTTGATCAGTCCCACGCCCGGGCCTTAATTGGAGCAGGAAAAGTTAGGAAGGAAAAAAGTAACAGGTTTTAGCTCTGATTAAAAGAGGTAGCGGAGGAAAATAATGGAAGGTTGAAAGGAACAATGGAACGAGGTGGAGGAGAGAGCTTTAGATGGTGGATCACGAGAGAGAGAGAGAGAGAGAGAGAGAGAGAGAGAGAGGTTAAGACATACAAGCAAGAAGAGGTAAAATTAAATATGATACGCTAAACCATATAAAAAAAATAAAAAGAAACCACAAAAACCAAAAAACTTCTTTCCTTTCAGTCACGAGGCATCTCAGAACACAGTGGAAAGAGCTTCATAAACCTCTCTAAAAACCAGGTCACGTAGGTCGAAGATGGGTTTGGTTCCTCGGGGTGTCTTTCCGGTAGATCAGGTCACGACGATCCGGGGCTGTTAGGGTAGGTCAGGGGGGGGGGGTCGCGTCTGGAGGGGTAGATGGGCTGGGATGGGTTACTTGAGGGTAGGGTGAGTAGGTTAGGGTTTTGTTGTACCCTATGTGGATTGGTTAGGCTTTGAAATGTACCGGTATGCCTTAGGAAGAGTTGGTGTTTAATGTTAGTTGAACACTCTCTCTCTCTCTCTCTCTCTCTGTTTTATTTATTTTTATAAATTTATATACATATGTGTATGTACATATGTATACTTACTTTTACCTTCAATTCTCTCATACCCATCTACCTACTGTCCTATTAGCGTTGCAGATGATATTTGATATAATGACTTAAAAAAAAAAATCTCACTTTCAGAGAGAGAGAGAGAGAGAGAGAGAGAGAGAGAGAGAGAGAGTACAGGTCACAGGAGGTCACATGCTCATCTTTCGTTAATATCAGTCACCATATTCTACCTGCTAATGAGTGTGGTGTGGGATGTAATTACCTGTGTCCACCCCGGGGATATTAAGACGATTAAATGATGACACCTTAATTGACATACCTGAGGAAATAGACGGGGGAATTATAACTGACGTGGAAGGGGTGTGGGTGGGTGTGGACTTGGGATTGGAGAGAGAGAGAGAGAGAGAGAGAGAGAGAGAGAGAGAGATTAAATGCAACGAAAGTAGTGGTGTGTGTGTGTGTGTGTGTGTGTGTGTGTGTGTGTGTGTGAAGGCCACCAAGAGAGTCATACACACAGACACAGAGTAGCAACCCATCCTTCCACACGACACCCTGGGAAATAGACCTAGAGTAGCCCAGACCATAAAACACACCACACCACACCACACCACACCACACCACGCCAGAATGAATGAACCACGCCATACCACACCACACCTCACCGCACAACAGCATGCCACATCGGATTTTTAGTACACTTTCATGCCACACTACACTAGAACCGGAAGAATGAAGTATAGAATGAGATGGAAGGAAAGGGTTGTTGTTGTTGTTGTTTTTGTCGTTGTTGTTGCTTAATCCTGCGGAGCAAACCCATCGACAGCAGGCAAGCAGCTGTTTCAGTGGGGCCGTCCTACAAGTACAGTACAGTACATACACCATGTGGGGAACCGGCGTCCCTTTGTGGTAGACAATGCCTCGCCAGGGTTACACCAGGGCCCTTATCCAGGTGGGGTGGAGGGGTATATGAAAAGGCTTGGCTTCGGGGTGGACGCCGTGGATGCATCGCTCCAGCCAGGGTGAACAGAGCCGGAAGGACGAGTTGAAGAAATATAGGAGGGAGAATGAAGTGTCCTGAGAAAATAGGTCTTGCTGAACTGGGATAGAAATGCATGGAGGTCCTTTATATCATTCAGAAAATTCGAAGTAAGGCAGTGAGACATTTTTCAGCAGCGTTCAGTAAACTCAGAATCAGTACAGAGGAACAGGAAGGAACTCACTGAGTCAGGGACGAAGGCTGTGTGTTGAGGTGTCTGAGCGCTTGTGGCTGTGTGTGTGTAGGAGTGGATTTTTTTTTTTTTTTTATCCAGGAGAAGGAAGAGAGGTGACAGGTTAAAAATGGGGTTCTCATGTCGCTTGCATCTTGGATTAGGATTGAGGGTGTTGTATGCCCGTGGGGAAAGAGAGGGGCAGATGATGAGAGAGAGAGAGAGAGAGAGAGAGAGAGAGAGAGAGAGAGAGCGAAAGCAAACCTTTTCCTTAAATCTCCCCCCAGTCATCAAGAAATATGCAACCAGTCGTATAACTTCCATATGCTATCTTGGCGTGTTTGGGGGACCTTAGAAGTAGGGATGATAAAGGCGCTCATTAATCGAACTTATCTTCCACAGGTGTAGTCAAGACATGGCGGGAATGTGAAGCCAATTGAGACACGCATTATTAAAGGTAAGAGTCTTGTGTTTTGTAAGTATTAAATTTAGACTAGGCAGGAATGAGTGTTTTGCCGCTTACTGTGGTTGGAACTGTTAATATTGTTGCCATCGCTTTAAGATTCTTCATTACCTCTGTCATCATAACTACTACACTGGGTTTGATCGTACCTGGCAGAGATTTGCTTTCCCTTTTAGCACATTATTGAATATTTAATGAACAAATAAATAATACTGCATCCGTACATCATTTTCTTCACACCATCACACCACCAAATCCATTCCAACCCCACACCATCACATCACCACACCACTGCCCCCTCTAACCGCACACCACCTCACCACCACCCCCTCTTACCCCACACCACAACACCACCTCCTCTAACCATGCACTACACCACCCCCTCCAACTCCACACCACCACCACCGCTTCTGACCTTAGGCAAGTGGACAGAATTGGGGCTGGTCTGTTGCCTCAAATTTTTACCATCTCTGGGGAGTGTGGGCGAGGGTAAATTTCAGGCAGAGGAAGGGAGAGATAGAGGCAGACAGAAAATGGATAAAAAAAGGAGGTGAGAGAGATAAGGGAAGGGAAGACACAGAGGAAGGGGAGATCGAGTGCGACAGAAAACAACAAAGTGTGAGATAGATAACGGAAGGAAAGGCAGAATCAGGGACGGTAAAGAATTAAAGATATAGGAAAGAAACGAGATGGAGAAAAGGGATATAGAAAAATGTACAGATCGACTGGGGTATCATCTAAGTAGTATGCGTTCTGTGATGATGATGATGATGATGATGATGATTATAATGATGATGATGATGATGATGATGATGATGATTATGATGGTGATGATGTTTATTATTATTGTTATTATTATTAAGCGGTGAGAGATGATGATGGTGATGATAAGGATGATGACGCCACTGATGATGATTACTGAGATCCAGCTCCACCTCACCACCTCCACCCTCACCACCTCCACCTCACCACCTCCACCTCACCACCTCCACCCTCACCACCTCCACCTCACACCTCCACCTCACCACCTCCACACTCATCCTAGTATTCATTCAGCCAACATGGACGGAGGGGGAGGGGGGGCTCAAGTTTGCCTTCCATCAGTGCCTCATTCTTTTCCTCTTGGATTTTGATATTGTCTGAGTCAACTGCAATTTCGACAAGTATTTAACAGCCTTGATATTACCTGTGTGCTGTGTCAAGGTCTCTCTCTCTCTCTCTCTCTCTCTCTCACAAGTCAACCTGGCCCATATCACATACACTGGTTCATATTCGTCCCCCGTGTCCCTTCTGCCCCGTAGTTTCTACTCTTTCTCAAAATAAATCCTTCCAACTTACACAATATATTAAACACAGATAACTCTTTCGTCACATAACCTCCTCATGTTTTAGCTTCTCCTCTTCCTGTTCCTCGTACTCTTCCTCTTTACTCAGCTAGTACCATAAATCCTCATTCTTCAGGTCCCTCTTTCTTCTTCCTCTTTACTTAGCAATTTTTGTCTCAGCTGCCAAATTACATGGGTTGAGTTTTCCTTCCTTGTTTTCCTTCTTTCTGCCACTGTGAAATATTCTTAGATCAAGTTTTTCTAGCCTCGTCTGTCACTTCACCCCAGTCTCTTATTGTTCCTCTTTCTTCTCCCTTTCTCATTACCATCTCTCTCCTTTTCGCTCTCTCCCCTTCACACTCATATCCACTTCTGACCCACCCTCACACACCTCCTTTTTAAAAATATGTTTCGTCTTATCAGTATCCTCCCTTCATTTCCAAAACAAGTCACCACAACTCTATTACTCTCGCTCCCCCGCCCCCTCTCCTTCCCCCTCCCCCTCCCCCCAACCCCGACCTCCCTTCCTTGCTATGGCCCCAAGTCAAAGAAATTTCATCAGAGCCGGAGATGAGAACGGAATGGAAGATGTGTGTGTGTGTGTGTGTGTGTGTGTGTGTGTGTGTGTGTGTGTGTGTATGTGTGTGTGCGCGTGTGTGTGTGTGTGTATGTGTGTGAATATACTGTGAGTGTATTCGTCGTCATCAATTAATGTACGTAAAAATCAGTTAGGAATACATCTATAAAAACGAAAAGCGAAATACACATGTTCAGTACACGTGAGCATTCCAAGTATGAAAAATAAAACTACATTTCACTTTCAGTTTTATAAAAAGAAATTCGAGCTAAAATTTATATAAGCAGATTATCTACATCATTTTAGTTTTTATTTCTGGTCTAACTAAAATCGTACCCAAATATATTCATTGCTTAACCCGGTATTCATAGATTCTTTTAAAAAATCATTAATGTTTGCAAATGCTCTATATTCACCGCACCTGTGCTACACACACACACACACACACACACACACACACACACACACACACACACACACACACACACACACACACACACACACACACACACACACACACACACACACACACCAGTCCCCTCCTCTCCACATGCTAAATGATCCCTCGCTTCCTCAATAAACCGCACCAGAAATATACGTACACAAAAAAATAAAAAAATAAAACGGAAAAAAGATTGAAAAAAACTTCGTGGAAATACCCAAAAGACATGAAAAGATCTATATGGATTAATGGAACCAAACTCAGTCCTGGTTTTCAATGTTTTTTTTCTTATTATCAAAACCTGGGGAAAAAGAAAAAATTAATCATCAAAACTAAGAGAGAGAGAGAGAACTACATGTGTTATTTATTTATATATGTATTTATTGGTTATATAGTACTTGGGAAAATTAATGGGAACGATAATTATGGTGCATGTTAAAAATAAAAACTTGAGGAAAATATATATATTTTTCTTCAATATACTTTTCGAGAAATGGATCATCGCGATAATGATGGCGCATATGAAAAATTTACTCCCTCCCTTTTGACAGGTAGAAATTAATTGCCAAAGAAATAGGAAAGTGAAAATCGTATCCCTGTCGTGTGGTATACCTGTTAATGTATTTTTTGGTTCAGTAATTTTGATGGTAAATGGTTAAATAGAGTATGCTGTTCAATCTCTAAAAGGTACTGAAATATAAATTAATCACTCACATCATATATTTTTTACCCACATATTCAATAGTTAATTCTTCTGTATAGCAGTGTCTTCACGTCAGATATAAATAATGTATCAGTGTGTGTTCCCGCGTACACTGACATACATTCACACATACATACATACGTACATACATGTTTACATACATACATGCTTACATGTGTACATACACGTACATACTCTACATACATACATAATTATATACATTCATACATACATAGTTTCTCTCTCTCTCTCTCTCTCTCTCACCTGTTCCACCCCTCCACTCTCCTAATCTTTTCCTCTCCCGCCCCACACAATTTCCTCTCCTTCCCCACACCACAAGCCCACCATTTCCTCCTTTTTTCTCCTCCACCCCTCCAGCACTCCCTCCGCCTTTCCTCCATCTCCTCTCAATTTTCCTCCAACCAACCACACCACCAGGTTTCTCTCTCCTTTCTCTCCTCCACCCCTTCATCTTCCCTCCAGTTTTTCCCTCCACTTAACCACATTCCTCCCTCGCCCCACCTCCACTTCTCTCCTCCCCTCCAATTTTATGGATCAGGGCGAAAATAGCTGAGGGAGTGTGTTATCTCGAGAGAGAGAGAGAGAGAGAGAGAGAGAGAGAGAGAGAGCAGTGCCTTTGATGCCAACTGTACGTGCAAGGAACAAATAGAGTCAGAAGAGTAAGAGCATTGGTTACAAGAACTCTAGTTACAAACAGATTTCAGAACCTAAATAAATACATAATACAGACTGTTCTCATATAACACGATATTCATGTACAAAAAAAGATAGTGTTACTCTAATGTGACATAGTTGGTAAAGAAGCAGAACATCTATTCGTCCATCTATCTATTGCCAAATGTCTAAATTCCGAAATGGATGGCCACATACGAATCGCCTCCACGTCACTCTGTCTTCCACCATCACACGCCCTCTCTTCGGAACATATACTGTACGTGCAAAAATAATAAAAGAAAGGTTAAAATCATTCCTGAGACACACTAGAGGCACAGGTAACTTTAGATATATGTATGATTCACTTGAAATACTTGTAACTTTTAATGGCAAATATTCAAAAATTTTAAGAAATAATATTATACTGTACTCTTTGGTAGGGCTAATGCAGCGATCCTGTCCCACCCGGAGATCTCATTATTTCGCCAGCACTTGTACCTCTCTCTCTCTCTCTCTCTCTCTCTCTCTCTCTCTCCACCACAAACTTAGCCCCCTGATAAGCATACCTAATTATACCCACCAGAGAAACGAGGGAATTATCCTATCAAAGTTGCGTTGAGAAGTTGTGATTATGTTTCGAGAGACAGATAATTACGTTGTGGTTGATAATTTGGATGTAGTAGTAGAAGTAGTAGTAGTAGTAGCAGTAGTAGTAGTTGTAGTTGTAGTAGTAGAAGTTGTTGTAGTAGTAGTAGTAGTAGTAGAACTATTCCCCGTGACCACTCTGCCCTCTAGCGACCCTCACGTCAACTATGAGGCCACTCAGTCAGCGTATGATGGAATGTAAACAGTGCCCCTCAGCGAGCATTATCGCCCCTCCGTCAACACACCAATGCTCGATTTGGCTGTGTTGTGTATCCTCCATCTGTCTCACCCGAACGAGGGCCAAGACTCCGATAGATAGACAGGCCAATGGATAGATATGTTTGCCATTCACCTATCATTAGTCTGAGAGTAGGTATGCCTGTGCTTAATCCTATATATCTCCTCTACGACGGCCAACGCGCCAGTTGATAGCCAGACAGATGGACAGGAACTGGACGTATGTGTTTACCGTCCCCACCGAAGCGAGCGTTGTGCCCGAGTATGCATCCCTTACACACTCACACACACACACACACACACACACACACACACACACATAGGGGGCGGAAGGGGGGGAGTTTGCTCAACGTGCCGCACAGCCACAGGAAACGAAGGAGAATGGCGGCGGGTTGGACGGGTGATGGCTGACGGCAGAGGGATGGTAGCAGGGTGAGAGGAGTTTGGGTGCGGGAGGAGATCAAGGGGATGTGTAGCGGAGATCAAGAGGAGAGGCAAGAGCTGAAATGGTGAGGTGTGGTGATCAAGAGAGACAGGAATCAAGATGGAGTGGTGAGGTGGAGAGGAAGAGGAGGGACAAGTTAAGATGGAGAGGTGTGGCGGAGATCAAGAGGAGGGTGTTGAGATGAAGAGGTGTTGTGGAAATCAAGAGATGAGACAGGAACTGGGATGACGAGATGGGATGGAGAGACTAGTGTTGAGACGAAGAGGTGATGTGGAGAATAAGAGGAGAAGCGGAATCTAGGGTGGAGATCAAGAGAAGGGGCAAGAGTTGAGATGGAGAGGTGAGGCGGGAGATCAAGAGCAGAGGCAGGAGGTATGATGGAGAAATGTGGTGAAGATTGACATGTAGAATTTTCGGGGTGTGAGTGGAAGAAGGAAAGGACTTAGACAGCAAAGAGGGAGGCGAATGTGAGCGGACAATCTTAAATGCTTTGAGATTGAAGGCTGAGACAGAAACTATAATTGCTAAACTATTATATCTATCTGTTTATCCGTCTTTCTACCTGTTTATCTGTTTATCTGTCTGTCTGTCTGTTTGCCTGTTTCTTTCTGTCTTTCTATCTGTCTGCCTGTCTGTCTGTCTTTTTGTTACGTTCTTATCATTGCTGTCATTTGTTCAACTTTATTACTTTCCTTCCCTTTATTTCCTCTCATTTAATTGGATCTTCACTCCGATTCTCTAGTTTTGTCTTTCTTTCTGAATATTTCCTCTCCGTTTCCCTTGTTCCCTATTTATTCCTCGATTTTAGCTGTTATTTCCTTTCACTGTGTGCCCCGTTTCACCATTTCACCCTATTTCCTATTTATTTTTAATTGTTTTTGCGATACCTTTGAACGGTCCTTATGGCACTGATTATCTTTGTTATCGTAACGTTATGTTGTTACCTTCACTGTTTAATCCCCATCTCTCTCTCTCTCTCTCTCTCTCTCTCTCTCTCTCTCTCTCTCTCTCTCTCTCCGTATTATATATTTTCCCCTCTCACTTTCATCTTCTTCCCCTCGTCTCCTGATCCTCATTTTCCGCCATACAGTGTGACCTAATTCCCTCCAACAGCTTCCCTTCCTTTCCTTCTTGTCTCATCATCCCTTTCCTTCTCCCTTCCACATTCACATATTCTGTCTCGCTCACACTGCTCCTGTTTTCTTCTCTTTATTCTTTTCATCTCACTGTCGTAATAAGATGATGATGATGATGATGATGATGATGATGATGGTGGTGGTGGTGGTGGTGGTGGTGGTGATGATGGTGATGATGATTTATACGGACAAAGTTTTCACCATTTTCATTTCGCGTTGTAACTCATTTCGTATTCCTTTCCTACTTTACCTGTCTGGTGTAAAAAGCTGGCTCAGGTGGCAGGTGGATGAAAGATACGTGTGGGAGTGGGCGAGGGAAGGATAAAAGAATCAGAGAGGAAGGGAGAACAGGGACAGAAAAGGGAAAGAAAGAGTATACCAGAAAGAAAATTAGAGTTGTTTTTATCGTTTTGGCCCAAATCTCATGAGAAATGTGAACTTCAGGCCTAACTTGCCCTTCTTCTGCAGTCCCCCATCCTCTTTTCAGGGAGTTAAGGGACGTTTACATAACTAGACAGTGCATCCGTCTTGTCATATCGGTGACACCAAGTGAAGGCGTAGCGACAGAAAACAGGAAGCGGGGGAGTAGGATGAGCATTCCGAAACACAGACGTTGGTTAAAAGAAAAGAAAAAAAGAAAGAAGGAGAGGGCAGACTATAAAATATACAACCCAGGCATTTTAATCTCCCCAGCCTCACCCAACGCCCCCAGTGGCACAGCATATTAACAGCGTTCCTATCTGCCTCCTCCCGCCGCCATTTAGTTTTCACGAGACTGAACACTTGGCCGGGAGTGTTCGCCCGTCTGGGGATAATTGTAAATTCTGAGGGCCTGTCTCGGGTTGATGCTGCTGGTGAGGAGGATGTTATTACCTCCAGGTGTGCGTCTGCTGGAACATTTTCATTTTCTCTGTTATTCTGCTTCATGTGTGGTTAACTATTTTCTCTGCCTTTTTAAGTATTATGCTCTGCCTCTGCCTTTTTACGTATTGTGCTCTGCCTTCCTGTTTATTTTCCACTGAACAGTTTCCCCTGCCATTTTGCTTGTTGCGCTCTGCCTATGTAATTACCTTCTGCGTAATAATTTTCTCTACCTTCTTACTGTCTGCTAACCATAGTCTCTGCCTTTCAACTTCCTGTCTGCATAAGCAATTCCTCTGCCTTTCTACATACTCCGACCTTAAATATGCCTTTCTAACTACCTGCCTACCTGTTTGTCTGCCTTCCAAGCCAACACCCATTGCTTTGTTATAAGAAAAAATGCTACTGGGTGTATATGTGTTCAGCCTACACGCACCCTGCCTACCTTGTGGGGTTGAGAGAGATGAAAGGTATTGTATGCATAATGGCAGGAAAAAATTATCATACCTGAGAGAGAGAGAGAGAGAGAGAGAGAGAGAGAGAGAGAGAGAGAGAGAGAGACGATGGAATACAAAAGAGATTACAAGAGAATGTTTGGAAAGAGGATAGCGCATGTCTCACGAATACTGAAAATGAAAGAAGAATGGAAAGATTCAGCTAGTGACAGGAAAAAGAGAGAGCTAGGTATCACACACACACACACACACACACACACACACACACACACACACACACACACACACACACACACACACACACACACACACACACACACACACACACACACACACACACACACACACACACACACACACACAGCATCCGCCACCACCTCACCCCTCACACGCACATAACGACATACACTTACACTAATAGCATCAATATGGGGACCTACCCTTCGACCTTATCCCAAGACGTGGGGTGCGTCGTCCTCCTTGTTGTAGAGAGGAAAAGAGGAAAAGGGAGGATAGAAGAAGAAGGAAGAGGAGGAGGAGGAGGAGAACAAGATGGAAGGATTTGGTTGATGTAATGTGCGTCATCACACCTTTTGCAGAGAGGAAAATAGGAATAAGAGGAAAAAGAAAAACAAGAAAACGAAGAAAGATTGAAGGTACAAGATGGATGGATGTTGAAGGAGAGTATATGAGGCTTGATGGTGTGTTGTGGGAAGTATGATCGTTACTGAATAGGGACAGTAATAATAGATGTAGTGATAGATAAATAGATACCAATAGACATGAATTTACTTTGCTGTGTCTAAATTTGCTTTTTCTGGTATATTATCGATTCTAGTCTACCCCGAGTCTACCGAGCCTGTATTCTCGTAGACTAAGGAGACTCCCTAGCACCTCTTCCTTAGCGATTTATTTTTTGGATATGGCTTGTTGATATCCTTTTGCACGTTACTTTTGCAGACTCAGGCGATGTTAGGTGGATTTACGTAACAGAGGGGAGGACAGTAAGGTATAGTATGCAAAATAAATCACTTAAGACGAGGTGTTAGGGAGTAATAGAAGATTGATACCCGCTGTGAGCACCTCCATCAGTGGGTGAGGAGAGACACACATTGCCTAACGTTGTCTTTGTGTTGAGCTTGTGTGTGTGTGTGTGTGTGTGTGTGTGTGTGTGTGTGTGTGTGTGTGTGTGGATAGATGGATGGATAGAAAAAGAGATGGAGTATCTGATGAGTAGAGGGATAGAAAAAAATATGCTGGGCTTAAAGCATCTAGGCAGATAGGTAGGCAGATTGATAGCTATTTGTATGTGAATAGAAGACGGAAAATTCAAAGGCGCGAGATTAAGACATCCAACTATAGAGAGATAGATATAGACAAGTAGATAAATAGACACAGGATAGAGTAACACTTGCATTATGAGCTGAGAATTTGTTTACGTTTGATCACTTATTCTAGAAAATATCGTCCACCTCAGTGTTAAAATATCGCAGTATTAACAGTATTTTATCGCAGCCTAGCATATTACAGCATTACATAGACTAAACCATAAGAAGCTTTTATCATTAAGCTCTAACAATAGCCGCTTTTCTGGGCAGAGCTGGTATGAAACAAGGGACATGTGTGTGTGTGTGTGTGTGTGTGTGTGTGTGTGTGATAGATATGTAGGAAAGTCAGGGAAGCAGAAAGCATTTAGAAACATATATTCTTTCGACTCACATTTGTTTTATGTTTTTCGGGAGCTTAAGAACATGGTTGCAATGGGACTTGAAAGCCTAGATGCATATTGACAGCTTTTTAAAAGTGGTTGTGTATGAAATTTTTTTAAAAGACTGGATGCATATGAACATTTTTAAAGCTTGATGTGTATTGATTTTCCAGTAAACATTGAACGTATATGGAAATTTTTAAAGTGTGGATTAATATGGAAAATGTTTAAGCTTTCATAGTTGTGGAAGAATTGTAAGCTTGGATGTTTATGGATTGTAAGCTCAGATGTATATGTAAGATTTTAAAGCTGGGATGTATTTGTATTATTCTTAAGTCTGGATATATATGGAAAAATTTTAACGTCAGTGACTCCCTCTGCAAGATGGCGATATTCTTTTCTGTCTCGCTTAATTATTCTATTTTGTTAAGCAGTTTACTTGTTCGTTGTTTTAGGTCTCGTATTCTTTAATCCCACTATTTCTCATCCATGTTTATTTTTTATTATTGAAATATTCATCTTAATTTATGACTTACGTCCTCCCATATGTGCTTTAAATATCCAGTTATTTTAATTTTTCATACCCTCTCGTATTTCGGTCACTTTATATTATTATTTCCCTTAAAAGAGTCAGTTTCCGTATTGTACATACAGCTAGTAATTTCCTGTTTCCCCACACCTTTCATCTCTCTCTCTCTCTCTCTCTCTCTCTCTCTCTCTCTCTCTCTCTCTTTCCAGCTACTCAGTCCATCACTCACAATTTTATCCATTTTTCACACAGCCTCATCACCATTTCCCATTCTCCGTTCCTCTAGCAATACGGAATAAAAAAAAATATCCACTTCCCTCGAAATCACAGAGAATATATTTGGCCTCTTTCATCTAAAACAAGGAGTTCCCTATATATTAGATTCGGAGGGAGGTGAGGAGGCTGGATCGCTGGTCTAGGTAAACATCAAAAGGTTGGGAATATAACCTGACTGAGATCCTGACGAGGAAATGTAATTCTGGATTAGTGAGAGATTTTTTTTTTTCTTTGGGGGGCGAAGTTTGTTTTAGATTGTGTGAATATACATGTGAATATTTATACATACACGTACAAGTAGACTTATACTTACATTCACACTCACATACACACACAGGTTTACATCCAGACTTACAGATACACATACACACATGCAGTTTTATACTCATACATCCTTCCACATTCACACACTTACTTACACGTGGAAATATATATCCAGACTTCCATATTAGAGTCTCACAAGCAAATATACGTATGTGCGTTCTCCCACGTTCACAGAAACAGGTTCACAACACACACACACACACACACACACACACACACACACACACACACACACACACACACACACACACACACACACGGGTACACTGACAGCCAGGGAAATAGATGGGAACTTCACAAACATTCTAAATTAAATCCTGTCTGACGTGAATTAATCAGTGCAGTTGAGTTTTTGGTGGAGGTTATTGGGTTTTATTTATATTTCTGTATTATTATTATTATTATTATTATTGGTGGTGGTGGTGGGTGGGGGTGTGGTTTTCTTACTGCTATATCTTCCTCCTTCATATTAACAAACCCAATTCCCTCCCTCTGGAACCTCAGTCCTTCACTACACACCAAACTACTATCCTCCTTTTTACTCTAACTTGGTCAAAAATTGTCATCATCCCAGCTTGAATTTCTGAGTTGTTGCAGTAGATTAACACTAGGATATGCCAGTCACGAAGAAGTGCCATGAAAGAAACCAAGCCTTGTAGCATTGTCGTTTCTGCCGCTAAGGTACGTGAAATAGACCACAAAAGGATGATATTTTGAGCCAGGTTTAGGTGAAGAAACTACACTACCTCACACAGCATCACGTGAACTATTCCTTCCTTTATCCTCATTTGTCAGATCCACCAGCAACCACTAATGTCTGTCCCACCACAACGCCGAAACTATTCCTCTAAACCTCTAGCCTTGTTCATTCCACACAAGATTACTGCCATTTCTCCCACCATCACCTCATCAACTGCTCCTGTACACCTCCACTGTTATCTTCTATATCCAGGTCATTTCTTCCATGTCATCACCATCATAATTCCTTGCTTACAAAATCTTCTCTGTGTTTCCCCCCTCCCCTTGTGTCTTCCCAATCTCTCCCCCTCCCTTCGTCTCCCCCGTCTTTCTCTCTCCCCTGTCTCTCCCCCTCCCCCAATCTCCACCGTCTCTCCTTCTTCTGTCGTCTTTTCTATCTCCTCGCCTCCCCTTGTCTCCTATCTCTTTCCCCCTCCCCTCGTCTTCCCTGTTCTCTCCCCCTCCCCGTTTTCCCTGTTTCTCCCCTCCCCTCTCATCCGCGCCTCTCCCCTTCCCCTGGTCTCCCCAACATCTCCCCCATCCCTCGCCTCCCCTTACCCTCATCACTCATGGCTTCCCCGTAATAAATCATCCTCCACACCTCGGCCCCATCATTACCCCTTAGCCTGGTTCTTAACACTAAGGGCTTGGTTCTTGCCACCTTGATATATGCCCCACGGATCCCCATGCATTAGGGGAAGGGAAACTAGTTGCATGAGAGTATCAGAAGCTGTCCAACTCCATATATGCGATTTTTCAACCTAATTCTTGTAGCATCCTGACGATTTTACTTATCTTGAAGTGAGATCTCTTGTGGTGGAGAGGTTAATGAAGGCTTAATCCTGCCCAGTTTGAAAAATCTCTCCTGATTTGAATGCCTGGATCGAGCAAGAACAGAATGAAAAACACGTCATTGGAGTAAGGCGGGAATGTTATCAACGTCCCAGAATATCAAAATAGAAAATGGTACGTATAAAAAGTGCCAGAACTACCCTACCTCGTATACCATTAAACTTTTAGCTAAGCAAATATTCCTGGTCCTTTCCACAAGCTACATACATTTCCCCTGTTCATTAAAGTTACTAAAATCCCTGCGGTTTTCGTAAATATGCTAGATAGACGTGATTCTTGCATATCCTTTTCAGATGCCTTCGTTAATTCCCGATTCTAGCTCACCTTCTTTCATTTCTGTTCGCAGTTCCCGATGCCTTCATATATTTCAGTATTCGTATAGTCAGATACAGTTAACACTTTATTTTCACTCAAAATCCCCTGTCCACCCTTATTAATATAGAGTTGTTTTAAGGGTACTCACAGGGTAAGGCTTACCCACCCCTATTATATTCTGCCGAGAGAGAGAGAGAGAGAGAGAGAGAAACGCGACAAGCCATCACCGTAGAGTTTATGAGAAGGAAAATTGGCGGATGTTAACAGCAACGTGAGTCAAAGGTATTGTGTGTCTGTGTGTACTGTATGTGTGTGTGTGTGTGTGTGAGAGAGAGAGAGAGAGAGAGAGAGAGAGAGAGAGAGAGAGGTCATATCCATATTGCACTCACATATTAGTCTCATCTTCCATAGCAATAAATCTCTCAATAAATCCATACTGACAGAATACGCACCTGAGTATACCACATCAGTATACCCGTTTTCCATACAGTTATACATCTATAACACGTCGTCCATCAATTCCACTGGAGTCAGTAATTAACCTGGTGATTGTTCTTGTTATATACTCATCACTGATAGTTGGAGTTTGGATGTGTTTTGTAATCCAATTTTGTGTGTGTGTGTGTGTGTGTGTGTGTGTGTGTGTGTGTGTAGACAGGCACATGCTCGAGTGTGTGCTATGTTTTTGCGTGTGAATGTGTGTGTGATAGGTGATGTGTCTTTTTCTACACACCCACATAAACACCAACAAACTGACACATAAACACCAGCACACTACAATTCATGTTATACCTAGTCACATACGGTAAGAGACAGAGACGGGATATACTAACGTGATGATGATGATGATTTATTATTATTATTATTAGTGGTAGTAATAGTGGTAGTAGTAGTAGTGGTAGTGGTAGTAGTAGTAGCAGGAGCAATAGTAGTAGCAGTAGTAGTAGTAGTAATAGTAGTAGTAGTAGTAAAATATCAGCATCAGACACTACCCAAACATTAACTATTCGCCAGCACTGAAATGCGAGTACAACTTTTTTTTTTTTTTAATTAATGGTGAAAAATAGCCCATGGACTTTTTTCAGTGCTCTATCTGGCTTCACCGGAAAAGTGTATTTAACTCTTAATTAACTATGCTAATGAGGAAGAGCAGGACAATTGACATGCCGGGAGAGAGAGAGAGAGAGAGAGAGAGAGAGAGAGAGGACAGACGGCATGTGATTGTACAGTAAAAGGAACAGACAAAGAAAGAAAGGAAATAAAACTTAAGACTAAATGAGGAGATGAGGGTAGATGAGGAATGAGAGGGCGCTGGGTAGAGAAGGAGTGGTACAGGTAAATAAGGTAAATGAAAGCTAAGAAAAGATGAGTGAGGATAGAGAGATGAACGAGGAAAAGATGAGGCAATATCCGATCAACTATCATTTCCTCTCACTCGGCCCTTTCATCAGAGCCGGCTCATCCCCTCGCACTAATAGCACCTGGATTATAAAGATACAGGTGGAGGCAGGTGAGAGATTGGGGGTGGGATGGATGGAGGGCTGGGGAGTTAGGAAGGGGAGAAAGGGAGCGTGGGGGAGAGAGAAACAGGGAGGAAGTTAGGGAGCAAAATGAAGTGTGAGGGAGAGTAGGGCTGGAGGTTAGGAAGGGAAGGAGAGGAGTGTGGGAGAGAGAGAAACAGGTGATGGGTAAAGGGGAAAAGGGGAGTGTGAGAGGGTGGGAACGAGGATATGGAGAAAAGGGATGGATGATGGAAAGAAGATGATAGGAACAGTGATATGGAAGATTTGATGTAGATAGTTGGGATATGGAGTGAGAGGGGGAGGGGAATTAAGAGGGGAAGAGAGAAGAGGAAACAGTGGAGAAACAGGAATGAGGTCAGAGGCAGATGAGAAAGAGGAAGAAGAGGAGGGGAACGTAGAGAAGGAACGGGAGTAGTAAGAGGGGGACAGGAAGGGGAGAAGAGGAGACAGGATGAAAGAATATGTAGAGGCGAGTTTAAGGCTGAAGTTAAGGTGAATAAAGAGTACAAATGAGTACACAGGAAGCAAAGAGCAACAGACCCGTTGGTCCATTCGTGGATGTTTGGTATAAGGAAGGTTGTAACTAAAAACTAGTTACCATCTAAAGACAAGGATAGAAAAGCAGGATGACAGAAGAGTGAGAACGATGCAAGATGAGGCATTAGTGATAGTAAATTAAAAACAGAGTACGGTATAGAAGGAAATGTCAGAGGGTGATGCAGGAGGTTCATCCGAATGTGAACCCAGCAGACGTCAGGGTAAAGTTGTCCCTCCAAAAATGCACCATCCCCTTTCTGGAGCTAGGGAGAGAGTTGAGGGGCGTTTCCATAACCAGGCAGCTGAGCCACCCGGTTATGTTTGTGCTACCGAGCGAAGGCACCCCTCACCAACACAAGGAAGTGATGAATCATGACTGAGGGTAACGCAGGAGTCAGAATACAGTAAGGCAAGAACTAAGGTGAAAGGGAGCAAGGGTGAGGCGGGAATAAACGCAAGTTGAGTTAGGGCAAGGGCGAGGCAGGCAGGAAGGTGGGCAGGAACAAGCGATGAGCGAGGGCGAACCAGGGGATGAGAGGCTGATGAAATACTGGCCACCCCACCCCATCCTCAGGCCTCACAGTGCTTCCCTGTTTATTTCACGCCTCGCCGTGCACGCCGGCTCACTCACAATATGTCCTCGAGGCAAGTAGGGGGAACCAAATATGTATGGCTGGGAGGATCACAGAATACATTACAGTCAGTTTGTTTTTGCCTGAATGGAACTCCTCCATTGCCACAACTTGAATACTGAATCGTGGGTGCATGAAATTTGATGAACCCTAATAATTATGAGGTAACAGTGAGTCTCCTTGATCATTAGTCAAGTCCATCTTCAAATGTGGCCACGCTTTGCCATCAGCTGATCTGAAAGGAAATAAAATCTTCATTAGTTTAGGAAAAAAATATCACACAATTTAACATTGTGCAAATGGAGGAGAAACAGAAGAGTTTGCGAGGGCGAGTGAATAGGCTAGTCGTGGAAGAAATGTCCTATTATTGAAGTTATCTCTCGGAAAAGGCAGAATAGAGCAATAGACAGGTAGAAAACGAGAGTCTATATAATGTTTAATATGTTGCTTGAAATATGCTCGTGTGCGTTCCGGTTTACCTATGGGAATATATATAGCGTATTACAGAGTGCGTTATTTATTTGAGCGTAAAAATAATGACGTTCTAATTAGTTAAGTGGATATTTGCGTACTTGTTTTGAATGTGTGTGTGTGTGTGTGTGTGTGTGTGTGTGTGTGTGTGTGTGTGTGTGTGTGTGTGTGTGTGCGTGCGTGCGTGCGTGCGTGCGCGCGTGCGTGCGCGTAAAATATTATTAGGAAGATGATATTGTGGGTGTAAGTATATTCGCACACAATAGTATAAAACACACACACACACACACACACACACACACACACACACACACACACACACACACACACACACACACACACACACACACACACACACACACACACACACACACACACACACACACACAAAGCCATGTCTAAGCCATTCTATTCTCCCTTAAAAAAAGAAAAATGAAAAAAAGAAAGAAATCGAGTATATACTGTTATACTGTCGGACTGAAAAACAAAAAAATATCGCAGTAAAAAGTTATGGGTCTTAAAGGTGCCTGGTCGCCGGCCGTTTGGTGACCATTGAGAGAGAGAGAGAGAGAGAGAGAGAGAGAGAGAGAGAGGTGGTATTGGGAGGTAACGAGACTTATGCAGGCAGGAAATGTTAAGGAAATATTAGTTGGAATTATATAACGAAGAACTGCAGTACTCTAAAGGAGTGGAAAATAAAGAAGAGAGTGAAACATGCAGGAGGAAACATTCAAGATGGATAAATGGCAATTGTAGGCCAAGTTAAAGTAAAAAGAGTATAGTTAGCCTTCTTCCCCTTCCTCTTCCCTTTCCTAACCTTCCTTCTCCCTTTCCTCCCTTTCCTTTCCTTCCTCCTCCCTTTCCTTCCTTTCCTTCTTCCCTGAACGCTCAGTTTCCTTATCTACCTCTTCCATCTGCTTTCGTCCATTCCTCCTCTTTGCCTGCCTCTCTGCTTTCCTTCTCATCTCCACCCCTTCCATCTCTCCTCCCTTCCTTCTCCCGTGCATTCCTTTATCCCTGAATCCTCGTCTTTCTTTATCTTCCTCTTTCATCTGTTTACATCCCCGCCTCATCCTTGTTTATTTCCAAGTTGAAGTGAATGCTGACGACTGTGAGACGTTTGCTTAATATCGAGAACATTCTGAGATTAATTACGTCTTTTCTTATACAGATGTGTAGAATAGATATTACACTGTGCATAGCCGTTCCTCTTCTGCCTCTCCTATAAAATTTCCATGCATGTTCCTTCTGACAAGCATGAACTTTTTTTTTTCTATCTTTTTCCTGCCAGGTTTTACTGGATGGTGTGGTGTGTGGGGAGAGCCTTCCTCTTCTTTATCATTTTCTCTTACACTTTGGTTAGATCTTAGAAAAATTAGTAGCCTTTTTTCCAGCACATAGCCTCGCCATGGACCAAGAGACCTCCTTTTATCTGTACTTCTGTCTATTCCAGTGTACCCCCCGTCTTCCCTACCCTCCTTCCCTGACTTCCACCTTCCGTTTCTGTCCTTTCCTCTTCCTCTGACTGTATATCCTCTTCAGTATTCTCTCTCTCTCTCTCTCTCTCTCTGCCTGCTTTCACCGTACCTACCTCTTTGCCTCTCGCCCATTCTCCCAATCAGCATACACTGCTACTGTTTCCCTCTTTCTTTTCTTCTTCCTCAGTGTTCGTCCATGCATCAGTGTTCTCATCCCCTATCTCCAGCTTTCTCTTCTCTCTAGTTCCCTTCCTGCTTGCCTGCCTTCCTCCCTGCGTTTTTCATGCCTCCCTCCCTGCTTTCCTACCTTCCTGCCTTTCTCATTTCCTGTCTCTCTGCCTCGCTTCCTGCCTTTCTGTTTCTCCTATGCCTTCCTTTTCTGCCTGCGTGCGTGCCTACCTTCCATCTTGCCTCTTTAATGCCCGCCTCACTTCATGCCTCCCTCCCCGCCTGCCTCATTTCATGCCTCCCTATCTCTTTCATGGTTTCCTCCCCGCTTATCTCCTTACTGCTTGTGCCTGTTTCGTGTTTCCATCACAGCTTATTTCCTATTTCCTTCCCTGTTTTATTCCCGACCTTCTTTCTTGTTTTTATCCTTCCTGTTTCCCTCTCTGTTTCATGACCTCATCCCTCCTTATCCTCCTCCTGCTTTCCCTACCTGTCTTCTTGCTTATTTTTCCTCCTGTCTCCATATCTTTCTCCCTGCTTGTCTGCATTGCTGGCTGCATACCTGCTAATTTCTCTCATGCCTTTCCGTCCCGTCTCCTTGCCTGTCATTCTGCCTATTCCGTGCCTTCCTACCTACTTATTTTCCTCTTGCCTCCCATCATCGTCTCTCCCTTCCGCCCTACATATCTCCATCCTGTCTCCCTCCCTTCATTCCATGCTGTTTCCTTGCCTCTCTGCTTCTTCTTTCCCTGTTTGCCGTCTCTGCTGTTTTCCTGCCTCTCCTCCCCTGTTATTTCCCTGCCTCCTGTTCCCTGATCATTCCCCTATTTCCGTCCTTGCTCACTGCCCTACTTACTTCCTTTCCTATTGATTCCCCTGCTTTTCCCCTGCTATCTCTTTGCTTCCCCTCTCATGCATTTTCCCCTGCCCCCTGCCTGTCTCCCTGCTTCCTGGCTCACTGTTATGATGTTGATGGTAATGTGATTTGCTTACATTTTCCTGTCCGCGTAAATACTGGGGGAGATGGAAAGCAGGAAATTGAGGCGAAATGAGAGAGAGAGAGAGAGAGAGAGAGAGAGAGAAATTTCCGTGATATACCGTGTGTAGCAAGACTCACGCCGTCACTCATACAGCTGAATGCCATAACCGTTTTCTCAGTAGCTTTGGTTGGCTGAACACTAAGAGGCAAAGAAGTGGAAGTGAGGAAAGGCGAGAAGTGAAGGAATAAGACTTGGGAAGGAAGTTGAAGGAGAAGTGAAAATTGTGAATAAAGAGACGCTGGATGGATGATAGTAGTTGTTGTAACCCCAGGCTCAGTAGAACGTGAACCCGGTGGACTGCAGGCTTAAGTTCCCCTTCTGCCGTCCACCATCCTCACTTCGGGGGATAGCGAAGTCACTGAGAGACTTTTGTAAAACCAGGCAGTTGAGTTCCCTGGCCATATCAGTGCCACCATATGAAGGCGTCCAGCTGAGGTAAATGATGTGTTTAATATAAGCGGTAGGAGGAAAGAAAAATTAAAATAAACGCGAAAATAAACGGTAGAAAGAAAAGATTAATGGAATATGTGGGGGGAAAGAAAAGAAGGCTTGTCAAAGTTCATGTACTCGCAGCGTGGTATTGAAGCTGTACCTTAGTGGGCCATTTGCGTCAGATGAAACAGACCGAATAAAGTACGAGAGAATTTGAGTAGAAAGCGTAAAAGCTGTAATACGGTATGGAGGACAGAGAAAGTGAGTGTCCTGCCCCACTACGTATCAAAGCTGGATTCATGTACAGTTGCCTTCAATATTTTCGTTCCACTTCCTTTCCAACAGTAGCTCATAAGATTACATTAGTTTTGGATGTTAAAAGATATGTTTATCTTGCCAAACACATGATAATAACTACATAGAATTTTACCCAAACTAATAATGATATGGGTTACTCAAAGCCTGGAGGAGGAACGGTATTTTTGCAGGCGATTGTACATTCGGAATTCAACATGTGTATTGCTGTGACTGAATTTCCGGGACCGAATATAATCGTCGGAATTCGTCTCAAATGGAGCGTGTGTGTGTGTGTGTGTGAGAGAGAGAGAGAGAGAGAGAGAGAGAGAGAGAGAGAGAGAGAGAGGGAGGGAGGGAGGGAAGAAAAAAGTCCTTACAAAATCTATACCTGTTCGTGCGCCATGCAACGGGGCTGAATATGCAATGCACAGCTGAGTATCGGGTTGAAAGGTGTGAAATGGAAAGATGACAGGTGGATCGATGGCACCGCATGGCACTGATGCATGACACTTCGACACATGACACTTCGGCACATAACACTTCGACACATGGCATTTCGACGTTTGACACTTCGACACATGGCACTTCGACGCATGACACATCGGCACATGACACTTTGACGCATGACACTTCGATGCATGACACTTCGACACCAAGAGAAGAGCGAGAGTAAAGCCAAGACGAACGAGAGATGAATAAGAGTAAAACCATTGATGCTAAAATAATGTGGAATGAAAACGGCATCGCAGAGGCAAGAAATAAAAACAAGAGACGTTGATATTTGGTGATGTTGTGGTGACATATGGAATTGAATTATTGTTTGTCTGGGGGAAAAAAATTAGAGAATAAGATTGATCAAGAGTGGTAGAAGCAGTAGCAGCGGCTGCGGCTCGAAGTTCATGTGAAGCGTGAACCTGGTAGACTGCAGGCTGAAGTTGCGCTCCTGCAGTCCACCGTTCATCATGGGGGAATAGGGAGAAAGTTAAGGGACCTTTGTAGAACCGGCCAGTGGAGCCGCCTGGGTATATCGGACGGTACCACCTTGTGAATCCGCTCCTCTCCTGCATCCGAGGTAAGGAGTAAAAACAGAGAGTCAGGATTTTTGGTGACAGTGTGGTGAAATGTGAAGGTGAATCGTGTCGCTGTGAGAGTCGGCCTTGTCCTTCCTTGTCCCTCAGTCAAGCCGGTAGTGACCACGAGAAAAGATTTTGCGAAGAGTGAAGTAGTGGCGGAGAGACTAAAGACCTCTTGACGAAAAGGAGGGAAAAGTGAATCTAAAATATTTTCTCTGTTGTACGGCGTTTTAGATTTTACTCCTATTCCTCTGGGTGGTGCTGGAAAGAGATACCTTCATGTGGTGGCACTGATATAGCTGGGCGGTGGAGCTGCCTTGTGATATATATGGTAATAATAATCCTAAAAAGAAAGTATCAGAGGATGGCAAGAACGGTTTACCATGTTTTATGATGAAATGTCGTCCTGTGTGAGCTGCTGCAAGGAAAAGATAAGAGATAGGAGAGGTAAGAGAATATCAATACACAGCGTCATCACAATATTCTCTGTCATATAACAAAAACTGGATCACATATGCATTTTACCCACCCCTATACTCGACAATAAATATACAATAAATAACGAGAGAGAGAGAGAGAGAGAGAGAGAGAGAGAGAGAGAGAGAGAGAGAGAGAGAGAGAGAGATGAAGAGGGGAGTCTGTGAATACTCTCACTTTGATGATGTTATATGAGAGGTGGAGGGAAGGGTGAGAGTGACTGACAGGGCTATATTGGAAGAAGGCAAAACCGAGAGAGAGAGAGAGAGAGAGAGAGAGAGAGAGAGAGAGAGACCTTAAGAGCGGGCGTTCCATCTTAAGCAGTATAGAAGTATATGTTTAATATGTAAATATTTTATTACCATGCCTAGAATAAAGATTTTCCAAACAAATTCGGACACGAGAGGAGATTTTTTTCCCTTTACATACTTAATAGTGGAGCCGCCTGGTTATATGGATGCCACCACGTGAAGGCGTCCCTGAGTAGATAGTAAGAAAATGAGAGAGAAAACCATCGTAGTAAAGAAGTTAATTTACTCACTTAACGACTAGATTAACGACGGTGTAAAAGTTCAAAAGTGGTCGTAACAGCCTCGTTCCCTCGTTACGATGGGTTGCTGGCTTATTGGTACTGCTCTCAGGATGGAGGTAAATTAAAGGGTCATGTAGATGCGAGGAATTTCGCAGGAATAAAAAAAGTGTGAAATGAGAGTGAAAATTTTGTATATAATTGAGAGAGAGAGAGAGAGAGAGAGAGAGAGAGAGAGAGAGAGAGAGAGAGAGAGACACACACACACACACACACACACACACACACACACACACACACACACACACACACACACACACACACACACATTAAATCCCTCTTCAAACTCTCACTACCCCCACTCCCCAGTACACCTCTCTGGCTCTCTACACAGCCCCCTCAGTACTCTTTATGCTCTTTATAAACCCAGTACCCACACATTAAACCCACTACCCTCACACTAAACTCAGTACCCACACACTAAACCCAGTACCCACACATACCCAATACCCACACTTGAAACCCAATACCCACACACTAAACCCAATACCCACACACTAAACCCAGTACCCACACTTAGAACCCAATACCCACACACTAAACCCAATACCTACACACTGCGAGTACGTTTCTATTCACTGTCTCTCTCTCTTACACTCCTAACCATTTGCTGGAGAAATACATAGCTTCGTATCGCCGTCTGGGCCGCAATATTGAAGTCCTTACCAGGGTAGAGAAGTAGTTGTATCTTCTCTGAGTGTTTTTTGATCAGTAAATGAGTTTCTGTTGGTAATACTTTTCACTGGGTTCTGTTTATGATGCCTAGAGTTTGTAAATTTATATGGTCCTTGGTCGTAGTATTATTAGTATTGGTAATGATAGCATTAGTAGCAGCAGCAGCAGCCGTCGTCCTCTTAGTAAGAGTAGTAGTAGTAGTAGTAGTAACCCCAGGCTTATCTGAACTTGACTCCAGTAGACTACAGACCGAAATCGTCTGCCCCTCTTCTGTTGTTCACCATCGATTCAGGGGAGAGGGAGGGGAATGCGGGACGTTTGTGTAGCGGGGAAGCTCCACCGCTTGGTCATATCGGTGGCATCACGTGAAGGCGTCTCTCTTCAGCACCACCTGAACCTTAGTTTGCTTATAGAACTCTAGGAAGAACATTATGGTCTTCTTGATTAATGCAAAGTACGGTGCTTCATGATAAGACGAACATCAGTTTCTCAGTAGTCGGAATATATGCTGAAACAGAAGCACGGGAGCCTTGTCAAAATACCGTCTGTCATCTCTATTAAAATATTCAGTAACATCTGTAACAGTAATGACCACCGTAATCAATAATAATCATCATCATCATCTTAATCATCATCATTAAACCATCATCATCATCATCATCATCATCATCATCATCATCATCATCACAGTAATAACACACCTCACAGCCATCACCACCAACACCTGTTCCACCACCAACAACAATGAAACATTTTTTACCTCCACGTTAATCACAATATTTATCCCAGGCCTCGTTCATCACCCGAAATACACCAATAATATTTCACCCATAATGAAAAAATAGCCCAATATGCTTTTTTTTTTTTTTTTTTCCACAGGACGTGATTACAATAAAACTTTTCAAAATATATGTGTGTCCACTCCAATATATCCCTGACTGACGCCCCAAGCCGGATGATTATTGATGTTGGGATGATTTAGGGATAATTTGGGATATTTAGGGATATTTTTAGGTGGATGTTAATGAACGAGTGGCAGGAACGTGATAGTCTTTGTCTTTCAGTGAGGGAGTCAGATTTGTCATTAATGCAATGTTTAATGAACTGCGTATCCGTTTATCGTTGTACTGTGTATTGATTTACACACACACACACACACACACACACACACACACACAATTATATTCGTCTCCTTCTCCCAAACAGAATTCTTTGGTTGTGTCGCTCATAGAAATTACATCATTAATTTTTACCACTGCCCATATTGATTCCTTTGTGTTTTGATCGTAATGACTTTTTTTTTCCAATCCTTTAACAGTCAGGAGTTTTCCACAGCTAAATATAATTACCCATCGTTAGCCACAGGGAAATGGTTAAGTGAGGGAGTTAATGAAGGTATTGTTAGGATGATTAGCTGCACTTGTGGGTCATTATGCAGAGGAAAGTGGGGAGGGGGGAGAGGGGGGGGTCAAGCGGGGTGAGAGTGGTTATGGTTGGGGTAAGGACGAGGGTGAGCGGGGTGAAGACGCAGATTATGAGAGAGAGAGAGAGAGAGAGAGAGAGAAGACGCAGATAATGCCTGGATGTAATTACAACACAAGTGCCGCTGTATCTCACAATAAATGTGATGTGTTGGGTCGTTAAAGCGAAAGGTGGGGTGGGGCGGCCATCACCTTACTCTTGTGCACTAACTTCGGAAAGGCCTGGGCAAGTCTTGAATCTCCTCCGATAGTTCATTCACCTTAATTTGGCGCAGATTTTCGTGCTTATGAAAGAATGGGATAGTACTGCGACTCTACATCGTTTCCATTGCACTTCTTCGTGACTAGCAGTGATCCAGCGTTAATTTTTTGTTATATAGCAGCCTTTCAAGATGGGAAGATGCTATTTTTACGCGTAATTAATGTGAACAAAGTATAGTTTCGTTTCGTTTCTACTTCCATTTCCAATTTCCATATCCTACCCACCTAATAAAAGTGGGAAATAGGGTGACGATGATGGTGATGATGATGATGAGGAGGAGGATAGCAATAATACTTTTCCACATATACTCACTGGTTTTTAAAAAGATATATTCCACTTTGTCAACCTCGGAGGGCAGATGTAAAGAGGTATAGATAGAAATATATTATTTAACAAATTTCTTATATCGTATGATGATTCACGATAATTTACATTAAAAAATACAGCTGTTTTTATAGTTTTTTCAGTTACTGTTTGTGGACTTTAGGGGTCGACTATTCAATGTTTTACAGTTTCAACACAGCGCTGGTTCTCTACGTTAACACAGCACCATACCCACCGTCAGGCAATTTGTCTCATTAACATCGTCCCCTTCCTGAATTCGTGGTCTTAAGTCCATGGCCTCCCACTGTATGAACGGTGGGTGAGGGGGTGGGACTTGAGTTGCATGGCCGCGAGTTAAAAAAAAAAAAAAAAAAAAAATTCTCCCCTGTATTTTGGTGAACGTCAGAACTATCCAGTTTTCATAACTGAGGATAATGTTTGTTTAGTAAGCACCAATCAATACATTTCATTAGTTTACTGCTGTATGTAAGCATCGAATAATTTCTGAAAAAGCTACGTATCCTGATCAACGCCAGTCAGTCGGAAGGAACTGGATAACTTTGGTAAACATGTTGACAGAATATTCGCGCATTTACCCGTACATGATTGAGTTGCTGTTTAAGTTTATCTGGCAGAGAGAGTTCTAGCTAACAGATCTTCAGCTTCAAGGACGACAGATAACTCGTGAGAGAGAGAGAGAGAGAGAGAGAGAGAGAGAGAGGAGGAGGAATGAATGATGCACTCTGTCTATAGGCCTTATATATTAATATTTTTTCGTTTCTTAAACTGGGTTAAGCCTCTTTTGAAAGCCTCCAGAATGAGAACTCTACACAAAATATTCCATCTCTACCTACCACTCACTTATCAGGCCAAGTCCTTCATCCTGCATAAAGAAGTTTGGTCTCCCTCCTCCTATTAGTCTTCCGCCTCCCCTCGTCCTGGTAGTTGAATAGGCGCATCATTAGTTCCATTTACGTGGGTTAACGAATGCCACATGTCCCTTACTCTCTGGGGATCCAGTGGGTTGTCCTCATCTCTCACAGGGTATATTGGCGTCACTCTAGCAGAAGGTCCCGTCCACACCAAGTACTTGCTGGTGCGGCCGGGAGTTTTGTATTACTGTAGACCATCCAAGTGGCCCAATTGGACGCGGGTGGGTGCGGGAGAGAACTTCAGGGGTTTACAGCGATACGGAACTCCCGCACCAGCATGCGTTTGGTGTGGACGCGCTTTAATGCAGTGTCCTGTGAGCTTTTTGAGAAACTAAGATGTTGGCCTATGGCTAATTCAAATGCTATATCAGTTTGAGTCCAATTTTTATCCGTTCGGAGCTACAATTACTGATTTCCTCATGGGCAAAAATGATCTCCCACATAATGCTTATCTTAACGTGAACCCGGTGGACTGCAGACAGAAGTTACCCTTCTTCGCAGTTCACCATCCTTTTTCGGGGGGACAGGGAAGGAACTCGTTTGTATAACTGGGCAGCTCTACCGCATGGTCATATCGGTGCCACCACATGAAGGCGACCCTCTCCAGCACCGGCCAGCACAACCCTCACCCCAGCGTCACTAAAACACCACCATCGACCGCCCTCCGCTTCGTTAAGGCGGACTAACTGAGCCAATTGGGATAGTTTGGGCCGGAATTGAGCCAACCTAACTCTCTCTCTCTCTCTCTCTCTCTCTCTCCCACACACACACACATTCGCCAGAGAAAGAGAGGGGGTGGAGGGAGTGAAAGAAAAAATATCGAGGTTATAAGTAGAGGGGAGAAGTGCAAAAGGAAAAGAGTCGAGAAAGTATAAACATGAAAGGTAACTCAAATGTTGTTGGTGGGTCTGATTCATACTTTTTTGTCCTGTTTTTCGACTGGTAGTTTCATCGAAATCATCATTATTATTATTATTATTATTATTATTATTATTTAGTTTCTCCGCATTTTTGAGGTTATTTTTCTTTCATGAAACTCTCAATATATTTTTGGAGAAGTTGATATTAAGATTCGGTACTTTTTCTCTTGTCTTTAGTTTCCTGTCTCTCTCTCTTTTTTTTTTTTTTTTTTTACCTTTGTGAACCTGTTTATATTTGAGAGAGAGAGAGAGAGAGAGAGAGAGAGAGAGAGTCCCAGCTGACCAGGTAAGGGACAGAAAACAAAACACTGAAAGAAAAAAATCCCAGCCAGAGCCACACCTATTGGTTGGGTGGAAAGATGAAAGAGAAACGCGTGTACTCTGGAACCTGAACGAAAAAAAAAAATGGGGAAAAAATAAACAAAAAAGAAAATTGCTGTGAAAGGTTTTAGTCTGAAAATAGGAACACGGATCGTAGGAGTTTGGACTGAGAAATGTACGTCTCTTTCGTCTTTCATTTTTCGTAGGTAATGAAGGTAAAGTTCATTCATTTTTACTTACTGCCTGTAACTCAACGGGAGACGAAAATAGCAACGCAGCTCTTCATCCTTTCCATGGCACTTCTTCGTGACGAGCACTGTATTCTTGCGTTAATCTCTCGCTGTACATGAGCTTTCAAGTTGGAGGGATCTCAGTTTTACGCCTAGTTAAAGGGAACAGAGTATAGCTTAATAGTTTGCCTACTCATCGACGATCGCTTGTGTCTTAGTAGCCTTCCTTCCTTCACATACGCCTTACTTCGTTTTCAGCCTACCATATCTTTTCTTAGTCAATTTAATACCAATTTTTATATATTAAGATGCATGGATGATATCAGCTTGGATGTAGTTACGTAAAAAGTTATATAGAGAGTGTTTTGATATGTGGCCTGTTTTTCTATAGCATATATATCATTTCCTTCGATTCACTCATCTCTGTCTTCATATTTTTTCCTTCCTCCATCTCGTCTTCCTCTTCTACCGCTTTTCCATCCCTCTTCTTTCCCTCTCTTGCCTCTTCCTTTCCTTTCTTTTTTCTCCCTCCCGTCCCTCCTCCCTCCTTCTCTCCTTGCATTGCCCCTCTTGTCTCCTCTCTCTGTTTTACCACTCCTCCCTCTCCCTTCTCTTCCTCTTTCTCTCCTCTCCTTTCCCTCCTCCCTCCCACTCTTCCTGTTCTGCCCCTTCTCCTTTCCTCTTCTGCCCATTCTCCCTGTTGTGCCCTTTCCCTCTCCCTTCTCCCCCTCCCTCCTTCCTCTCTCCCTCCCTTTCTCTCTCCCTCCCTCCCCCAGCCCTTCCCTCAGCAGTGACGAGCCCCTCCAGGAGCCAGATGCAGCCCGATGCCCCCTGCGTGTGTGAGTTACGGTAATTGGCCGTTGATGCTGACGTTATTGAGTGGCGGCAAGGGTGAGAGAGAGAGAGAGAGAGAGAGAGAGAGAGAGAGAGAGAGAGAGAAGGGACGGGGGGACTAGAAAACATGCAGGTTCACCCAAATTATTTCATTACCCCGGGCGGATTTATATTTTTCTCTAATGAAGGGCTTTTTAAATTTTTGCTTCGTGCAGTTTTAAAGTTGAGAGAGAGAGAGAGAGAGAGAGAGATTGTGTGTGTGTGTGTGTGTGTGTGTGTGTGTGTGTGTGTGTGTGTGTACTGATACTTACTAAACATTCCTCGATTATGAAGATGCAAAGAAGAATGTAAGCATATGTTTTCTCCCTCTTAAAAAAAAAAAAAAAATGTATCTAAGCCTATTTTTACATGTTCCCCCAACTCTTCGTTTATTCCCAAATTTAATCAAAATATCGCCCCTAATTTTGGCGTGCTTGTAGGCAGTTATCGATTATTATTACTAACTCTAGCTTTGTGGTCATTAGTTCTAAATTTAGCTTTTTAGTTAGCGTACCAGGACCCTCCCCCTCACCCTCGTATTTCAGGTAATTATCTTTAATCCTGGTCCCTAGTCGCCAGTGAGTATATTATTAACATCTATATCCTTATATTCTGGTCGATTATTCCATTATGGCTCTTACGTTCTAAACCCTTTTTACTCTGTGGCCTGAAATTGTCATCTCTCCATCTTGAATACTGGGTTTTAGCGATAGATTAACGCTAGGACATGATGCTAGTCATGAAGAAGTGCCGTGGAAAGGATGTAGAGAGTATCGTCAATTTCTGCCACTGAGCTACATGAAAGAAGCTGCAGATGGATGAAAATCTGGGCCAGGTTAAGGTGAAAGGAGTATACTGGATTATAAGAATGTATGGCATGTAAATTTTCCGGAGCTTTTCTGTTAGGCTTCATCATGTTTTTTCTTTTCATGGACAAATTTTTTCATACTCTTTTCACCTTTACTTCGTCCAGATTTTCGTCCTTTTGCAGTTTTTATTTATACTCATTTCTTCTTGGACAGATTTTGTGCCCTTTTGCTACTTATTTTTCATACTCTTTTCACCTTAACTTGGCCCAAATGTTCGTCCTTTTTGCAGCCTGTTTTTTGTAGCTCAGTGACAGAAGAAGACACTGCCACAGCTCTTCACCCTTACCATAGCATTTCTCCGTTTCTAGCATCATATTCTAACGTTAAGTCTACTATTACAGCTCAGCATTCAAGATGGAGAGATAGCAAATTAAGGCCAAGTTAGAATTAAAATGGCATGGTTCATTATCTCCATCGCCACTGCTTTGGGGGAAGGGGCGTAGGAAAGGGAAATTTTATGTCATGTTTTTATATCTTCGGAACCATCCAAAGTTTAGCACTTATTTCCACTTACTGCAACTTTTTCCTGCCGGCATCTGGACCACAACTTTCACCCTCTAGTTAGCCCATGTATCATACGCATTATTTCATCCCCATCTGCCCTCCTCCCTTCCCCTCCTCTATGCTCTACAAGGCCACCGCTTTAACCAGCTGTGCCTCACCTCCTCAACCTTTACTTTCTGTTACTCTGTTGTTTGGAAGTACAGGAATAACACCCACTCAGAGGATTACACGTGTTTGCCTCTCAGCCTGTAGGTTTTCCTGACCGATCATATACTAGATACATAGGAAGACAGAGAGATATAAACCGATTGATTGATGTAGAGATTGGTAGATAGGTAGGTAGGTAGGGAGGTAAACAGATACATGGATAGACAGACAGACGGGTAGATAGATAGATAGATAACAGGCCCTGATATCAACCTACCAAAGAGTCTGTATGTACCACACCACTTCGCTACAGTAAAATATGCACGGCCATTTCGCCCAATACTCTTGTTCATATGCGCCGCTTTTCTGTCCAACATCAACATACGTATTTCTTGCGGTAAAATTATTTCAACTCCTCCTCCCACGGCAGTCACAGACACGTCAGAATTTAACACAAAAGCAGGAATTTTCACAGAGAGACAAAAATGGGTCAACGCTGGACTTGCATCTCTCTCGTGGGTTTGTCGTGTGGGTAAAAGGTTTTCATATATATTTTTTTACGATGAAATGTTTCTCTCTCTCTCTCTCTCTCTCTCTCTCTCTCTCTCTCTCTGTATATTACGGTCGTCGTTTTTATTATAGTGTAACTACTTTTCTATCTATCTGCATTAATTAATACTTAAGCATATATCTATTTAAAATTTCATACTTTATCAGTCGTGTTATGGTAAATCTATTTGTTGCCAAACGCCTTAATCCCATAAGGAGTGACCATAAACAAGTCGCCTCCACGTCTCCGTGTCCACTGCCAATTAGCTGCCCTCTCTCCATCTCATATCCCACTCCCTCATATATCTCTTCACTCCATCCCTCCATCTCATCCTTGGTCTCCCCTTTGTCAAATATCTCTTCACTCCGTCTCTTCATCTCGTCCTTGGCTTCTCCCTCCCGCTCCCAATGTGTGTGTGTGTGTGTGTGTGTGTGTGTGTGTGTGTGTGTCCTGAACGTTTTTCATTTTATCATTTTATATTTCTACGCTCTTGATGTTCTCAGCTGTCTTCATCCCCCAAGCTTTCAAGGCATTAAAGTTCTCTGAGGAAAAGACGCAGGGAATTACATGTTACACAGAGTCCAGGGAAAACAGCTGCGGCAAGTGTGTGTGTGTGTGTGTGTGTGTGTGTGTGTGTGTGTGTGTGTGTGTGTGTGTGTGTGTGTGTGTGTGTGTGTGTGTGTGTGTGCCATAATTTCTCCTCCAAGTATATGCACATTTCTTCAGTATCCTTTTTAAAATTACAAATGGCATATAGCAGATGGGATTTTTTTATTATTTTTATGCGTTTGTGTATGTGTGTGTGTGTGTGTGTGTGTTAGATAGCAGTATAATTTAGTGATGATGTCTGAAATAATACACAGTGGTCCATATATTGCGCTTCACTAGAAGCTCACGTGGTAGTATGTTTTGTGTTGCAGGGACGGCTCAGGCGGCTGGTGTGGGCGTGAGTGTGGCTTGTGGAGATGAAAAAGTGATACAGGGTACTTACTGATAACACTGATTGAGCCATAATTGTCTAATATCTATCGTGGGCGTAGTAGATAGATAGATTAGATGGATAGATAGATAGAGATTGATAGATGGGTAGATAGATAGATAGATAGATGGATGGAGAGATATAAATTAATAAACATGATGTGATGGAGGGAAGAATATGCGAAAAGTATGATAAAAATAATGCCTAAATGTGCAATGGAAAGAAAGAGGACGAAAGAAAACGGAAAAGGCGAAAACAAAGAAATCACTAGGCTGATTGCAAGACCAAGGGTAAAAATAGCCAGAGAAAAAGAAATTCCATGGCCAAGAGAGAGAGAGAGAGAGAGAGAGAGAGAGAGACAGAGAGAGAAGAAAGGGAAGAATGGTGGATGAAAGAAAGAGGAGAATGAACAGGAAGTTGCCCAAAACAGATATATAAATTAAGGAAATGAAATTAGAGTGATGAGTGTGAAGGAAGAATACCAGAAAGATGTGAGAGAAAAGGGAAGAGAGGAGAGGAGAGGAGAGAGAACATGAGGAAGAGAGAAGAATGGGAAGAGAAGGAAGGAAAGGAAGGAGTGAAAAGGAAGGGCGAGGAGGGAAAGGAAGGGAGAATTTTAAAGTGAGAGGAGGGGAGGTGAGGGAAAGGAAGGGGAGAGAGGGGAGAAGGGAGGAAAGAAGGAGAAATGTAGAAGTGAAAGGAGAGGAGAAAGGACAGGAGAGGGGAGGGAAAGAGAGCCAGGGATATACTGCCTTGTGATTCTGACCGCTAACGAGGCGCTGAAACTGCCGGAACAAGGACAAGAGGAAGATGAGAAGGAAGAAGAGAGGGGAGGGGAAGAAGGGAGGAGGAGGATTAAAGAAGATATGAAAGGGGAAGAAAGGAGGAAAGAGGAAGACGGAAGAAGGGAGGAAGAGGAGGGGGATGAGAGAAGATGCGAAAGAGGAAGAGCGGAAAAGTAGAGAAGATAGGAAAGGGAAGAAGGAGGGAGAGAAGAGGGAGAAGAGTAGCGAATAGAGAGAATACCTGAAAGAGGAGGAAGAAGGGAAGGATTTGAGGCTTACGAGGAGGAAAGGAGAGAACAAAGGGAATGGAGGAAGGTAGAGAGGGCAGATACGAGGATGAGGATGAGGAGGAGGAGGAGAGGAAGGGTTTAAGAGATGTGGAGGTGGTGAAGTAAACATAATGGAGGGAAATGTAGAGGGAGGTAGAAGTGAGAGAAAGAGAGAGAGAGAGAGAGAGAGAGAGAATGTAGTTATCAGTGCCACCCAGGAAGAAAGAAATTAGGTGTGGACGAGAAGAGAGGAGCAGTTTATGTCACTCTTCTGATTCGATCTAGGCAGGAGGGAGGGTGAGGGAGGAGGGAGGATGAGGCAGGAGGGAGGATGTGGCAGGAGGGCGAGTGAGGCAGGAGGGAGGGTGAGGCAGGAGGAAGGTGAGGTGAGGGAGCAAGGAGGAAGGTTAAGGCAGGACGAAAGGTAAGGCAAGGTCGAGAGTAACACGGGCTGAGAGAGTTCCCAAACACATGCTGCCAGCCCCGGAGAACTCAGAATTTCCCTCCCGTGTGTAATTGTGTAATCCTTCTGTGTGTGTGTGTGTGTGTGTGTGTGTGTGTGTGTGTGTGTGTGTGTGTGTGTGTGTGTGTGGCTATGTGTGGGGGAGCTACTGTGCTGCTCATGTTTTTTCGTAACTTAGTGAGGATTTCCAAATTCTTCCATCTTAAAATGCTTACCTGCCTAAACTTACCTTCCCCCTACCTGCCTCCTTACCTGTACATGTCTGCCTCCCACCCTTCCTCTCTCCCTTCGTGCCCCTTTCCCCACTTGCTTCCCTCTCTGCCTCTCTCCCTCTCTCCCTCCCTCTTCCTGCCTGTCTCCCCACCTGTGCCTGGCTCACTGTTGCAAAGTTGACAGTAATGTGATTTGGCCTCCATTTTGCTGTCCAGGTAAATACTGAGAGAGACGGAAGAGTGAACGATTGAGAGAGAGAGAGAGAGAGAGAGAGAATGCAGAATTGAAAGGGAAGGGGAGGAAAAGGGAATGAGAGGAAGATTTGGGTGAAGAAGGGAAGGAACGAGAGCGAAAGATGCAATAAAGGAAGGGAGAGCAAGGGAGAGAATGCAGAATGGGAGTGGAAAGGTAGAGGGAAAGGGAATGAGAGGAAGAGACGGATTAAGCCAGACAAAGGAAGAGCTGGGGGCGGGAGAGAAGTGTGCAGTACAGGGAAGGAGCGTTTGATGAAAGGGGAGGGCCAAACAAAAAGGAGAGAGAGAGAGAGAGAGAGAGAGAGAGAGAGAGAGAGAGAGGGGGGGGAAGATGAGAAGGGCATGATTCTGAAGAGAACGAGAAAATAGCAAGAAGAGGCAACCGTGAAAGAATGAATGGATGTAAAAAAACAGCTTGAAGACAGATGGTAACACACACACACACACACACACACACACACACACACACACACACACACACCTATTTTTGCCTCCCCTCCTGAAAACTTACTACCACTGTCGGAGTGATGACAGGAGCGTCATTACATCTCTGTGTTCGTTCCGCTTCTGTTGTTTTCTCTTCCTGTATCTGTTTGTGTGTGTGTGTGTGTGTGTGTGTGTGTGTGTGTGTATAGTGACTTATCGTTTATAGAAAGAATTACAACACTTGGTTTATTACTGTCTACACCTCACCTATGAGCTTTCGTCTCTGCAAGTGTCTGCATTTCTCATCCCTTCCCATCTCTAATTATCTTCTCTCTCTATCCACCCTTTTCTCTACCATTATACACTTCCTTTCCTCTTCTACTTTCCTCTCCTTTCTTCAGTCATAACTCTTCTTTCTCTCAGCCTCTCTCTCCCTGAACTTTTCCCTCTCTCTCCAGCTTTTCCCTTCCTCTCCAGCTTTCCCCTCTCTCTCCAGCTCTCCCTTCTCTCTCCAGCTTCCCTCTCTCCAACTTTTCCCTAATTCTTCAGTTTTTTCCCTCCCTCCAACTTTTCCCTCTCTCTCCAGGTTTTCCCTCTCTCCCCAGCCTTTCCCTCTCTCCCTAGCTTTTCCATCTCTCTCTCTCTCTCTCTCTCTCTCTCTCCAGCTTTTCCTCACCGCTCTCCCTCTCCCCATCTCCCTTTTTGCCCCCTCTTTCTCATAATTACCTACCAAAATTGTAAATTATCGCGTAGAGAATAGAATTACCGCTCCAGTATTTCCCTTTCCCTTTTTCCAGCCATGCCAGGTTAAGCGCTCTATTGAATATTAATGTCGGGTTATAAAATGTAGCGCATGGTGTGGGGAAAATCCTGAGAGAGTTATGTCGCGTGGTGGTGTGATGCGGCGCCACTTTTTCATTTTCATTTTTCACCTGTTTTACATTTTTCACTGCGAATTGAGAACTTTGGAACACCCGCTGCACAGTAATTCACTTTTTTTTTTCCTGTTTTTTGGTACACCGTTGCCAATATGTACCAGAACATACGGACACGATGGATGTAAGATTGAGTGTGACGTTGACATCATGGGAGTAGTTGGCATGGTTGAGTTTTGGAGTTATGCCCTTTGAAGCCATTACCCCGGTGTGTGTGGATTTTGTTCAGGCTCTCGCCGGGTGGTAACCATATAACCAACCCATACGTGTTCCCTACGTGTCAACATGTGGGTTGGGGGAGGGTTAGTGTCCCTCCCCGTAAAACAACTAACTCAAAGACAAACAGCCACCCCTTATGTGATTATGGCGTCTTGCTATAGCTAGAAAATTACTTCCTGCGATTTTCTACGGCTGAGTGACAGTTATATCGTGTGGTGATGCTGGGCTGATGTGATGACGCGGATTTTTGTGATGACCACCACACAATTCTTACGTGTGTGTGCGCGGACTTTTGTGATGACCACCACACAATTCTTACGTGTGTGTGTGTGTGTGTGTGTGTGTGTGTGTGTGTGTGTGTGTGTGTGTGTGTGTGTGTTCCGGATAACCTCAGCCGATTTTTCAGCAGCCGAATGAAAGAGTTATGTCGTGTGATGATGTAATGATGGGGATTTTTGTGGTGATTTTGTGATGACCACCTGCACGGGTTTTATCTGATTATTAATTTATTTATTTTTGACACTTTCCTGCGAATTGGGAACTGGATTTTTTCACGGCTAACCTGGGAGAAGAAAATGAATGGATGATGAAGGATTAGAGTGAGGAATAAGTAATGAAGACAGGAAGAGAAGACTGAAAGACATTAAAAGAGAGAGGAAGCAAAATAATAACGTCGGGACAGTAAAAGAGAGAGGAAGCAAAATAATAACGTCGGGACAGTATAAGAGAAGCTGGAATAGCGTTGATAACACATTAATATTGATAATGCAGGTTCAAGGTCTGACATTCAAACACGCCAGACAGTTATAGAAACACAATATTTACAAACGTAAATATTTATAATTCATGGAGCCTTTGATATCACAAGCGGCTACAGAATTTTACTCTGTTTTAAAATGTTAATTCTTGCGTAAACCCTCTGGCGAGTGCCCACACTTTTGTCTGTGTGTGTGAGTTAAGTCTGTGTGTTTGTTTGTTTTTCTGTTTGGGTGAGTGATGTCGTGTGTGTGTGTGTGTGTGTGTGTGTGTGTGTGTGTGTGTGTGTGTGTGTGTGTGTGTGTGCGTGCGTGCGTGCGTGCGCGCGCGAGCGTCCTTGTGTCTCGCTAATGGTGTATAAATATCCGTTTGTCTCTCTCTCTCTCTCTCTTTCCAATCTTATCTTCCCTGTTCTTCCTTGTCTTTTCCGCACGAGACATTTCCTAACTTGACTTCACTTCCCAACGCCGTACACAACTCTGCCTTTTCCTAACCTAACCCCCTCCTGCCCTACCACCCCCGTCTCTGGCCTATTGTGACCTCACTCCGTCTCCTCCATTAACTTCCAAGCGACCCTCATCACGGAACTCCTCAACTTAATAACAGAGGATAAAAAACACTTCCCGGAGGCACAGGGAGGCTTGGGCGGGAGGAGGTGGGAGAGGGGTATGATGTGGCTCCCCCTGGCCTCCCACAGCTCCCCCTGGCCTCCCACAGCTCCCCCTGGCCTCCCACAGCTCCATCTGGCCTCCCACAGCTTCATGACAATGTTTAATAGGCTGTATACCCAGGAGTGAAACGTGGGTGGGGTTGTCCGTAGACTTTTACCTACTCGGGAATGGAAGGGGAGGCAGGAGTGATGGGGGGAGAACGGTGGGGAGAGACTGAAGATTGGTGGGGAGACGGGGAGTTCGCTGACCGCCGTTCCCCCTGGTAACACAAGATCAGGGAGAGGGAGAAGGGGAGAGGAGGAAAGGGGAGAGAGGGAAGGAGGTCACAGAACGCGCTGGTAAACAGGTTATGATTTCATCCAGGAAAACTCGGGGGGCTTCGGGCTTGTTATTGCCTTCCCGGTCTTTACACCCCATCTCCTTGCCTGTCCGGATTAATGGTGGGGTCATATGGTGTCTTTTTTTCTTTTTCTTTTTCTTTCTTTTTCCATTTTTTTTTTCTTAATATGCCGTTTTAAATGACAGGAGTGGGAGATATATGATTTCCTCTTTTTCATAATTCATCCTTATAGAATTTAAAAATTTAGTTGTGTGTGTGTGTGCGAGAGAGAGAGAGAGAGAGAGAGAGAGAGAGAGAGAGAGAGAGAGAGAGGGAGAGAGAGAGAGAGGTCCATATTACACTGTCCCCTGAACTGTTCTCACAATTGTTCCTATATATCTTCAGTAAATACACATGTTCCTAATGTATTACGTAATGCCCCCTAATTTTAGCAGTTGCCATTAAGAGACCAATTTTCATATTTCTTGTAGTTGTCCCTCCAGTGTCCTAATTACTCATTATTATCCTCGTTAATTAGATAATGTGTTTATTAAAGGAAGGTTAAATTATCTAGTATTTCGCAGTAGCCATCGCCTGCGTTGTCATATTGTTTCGTGGGAAGTGTGTACGGATGTTTTATTTGTTTATTTAATGTGCACTGGCGTCTCGGGTGTGCACAGCTGGGTTAATTTCCATGGCTTGTGCACCTACCTCCATATCAGGCTCCTCTCGTCCTCATGTGCACCAATACTCTATTAATTAAGGAAGCTTCTGTATTAATCAGTGTATTTTTCTTCTGCGATAATAAAGAACTTATGTTACTAATATTGAAGTTTAGTAAGTACCATATTGGGGCTAATCCCTCCTGCTGTGTTGCCTCATAAATCAGAGAGAGAGAGAGAGAGAGAGAGAGAGAGAGAATATTCCTAACCCCTTCACAATACCCTCCTCCTGCAGTTGGGGGTATAATCAACCCCAGACAAGACTGCAGTTCAGTTTACAGCGATATTCCCACACGGTCAGGGCTGGATTCGCCTTTTCTCGCTGGGGTTGGCTTGTTTGTGGGTCTGATTGCCTTTCTTGTTTGCTTCTCTTGTTTTCTCTTCCTCCTCTGTTGCCTGTGTTTGCGCCTCTCTGTTCCCCTTGCTTTTTTTTTCTTTTTCTTTTATCCAGACCGCCTTTCTGTTTCTCTGACTACTTTCTTTTCTTTTATTGCGTCGCCTCCAAGAAATGTATGATGCTCGGATTGGTGTTATGGAATTCTTTCGGGCTTATGAGAAAGGCAAGCGTGTGTGTGTGTGTGTGTGTGTGTGTGTGTGTGTGTGTGTGTGTGTGTGTGTGTGTGTGTGTGTGTGTGTGTGTGTGTGTACCTGCCAGCTCTGACTTTGATCCTTTTGTCTGTGTATAACGACCGCTTCAGAGGAATCCTGGAACCTGTTGCAAAAATATTTTCTCTCTCGTCTGAATATATATTTTTTTCCTGCGGACCTGCGCGTGTTTTATTTACCCTTCCCTGCCGCACCTTTCCCTGTCCCTCTCCATGCACACCCACACTCTCCCTCCGTGCCTCACCCTGTCCCTCCCTGCCTCACCTCTCGCCCCTGCCCCACCTTGCCCTTCTCTGCCCCACCTTGCCCTTCCCAGCCTCACCTTGCCCTTCCCTGCCTGAAACTGAGACATCGTTTGAAGTGTTGGGTGGGCCATGTGGAAATAGAATTTTCCATTACCCTCTGCCTCCTATCTTCACCTCACTTCACTTCACCTTATCCTACCGTCTTCCTTACTTCTGATTTCCCTTTTCTCTTGTGTCCATCTGCTTCACTGCTGTCTTCTTCCTCCTCCTGTCTTCGCTACTGTATATTCTCCATTTTCATATCATTCCTCTTCCAGTTTCTCTCCCTGCTACACTAATTCCTTCGTTTACCATCTTCTCTTACTGTTATTATCATCTTATTTTCCTTTACTTTCATTATCTCATTTTCTTTTACTCCTTCCCTTCTGCCTTCCTCCCTGCACTCACGCCTACCTCTCCCCTCCCCACTTCTCTTTTCCACTCCCCCTTCCCCAGCCTCCCACTCCCCTTCCCCCTCCATCTCACCTCCTACCTCCCCTTCTCCCTCCATCTTACCTCCCACCACCACACTGTCGCCATACATATCACTTACGCCACTAAATTCCCATCCAGTGCCCCTCATATATTTTCTCGCCATTTTTACACTCCCTCTTTTGTCTCGGTTTTCTTCGTTCTGTTCACATTTTCACACACTCCGTTGCTCAAGAGGAAGCTTTGTATTTCTTTTCCATTATGTTTTGAGATGTG
>NC_136976.1:74803287-74838287 GCF_032717465.1 Coenobita brevimanus
AATTCTGTTTTTATTCTCACTCAAATTAATTCTGTTTTTATTCTCACTCACCCGCTTAGTAATCATTCCCATATTTTCACATCAATGGCATACACTATGAGATCGTTGTTTTCATTCTTATTCATCTCAGTTACCCCTTTTCTCCTCTATTTCTGTATTCCTCCAATGCCCTTTGCTCCTCTTGCTCTCTTGCTTATCTTTCGTTTTCAGTCGTTTACCAGAAAGATTGAGGAATGAGGAGTGAAACAAATATGCACTGGAAGGGGGCCAAGATGGGAACGGAAAGGGAAAAGAGGTCGAGTGGAGAAAGAAAAGAGCTACACAAATTGAAGTTGTTGCCCCATGTGAGGGCAGGACCCACGACAAACTTACTAGTCGATTTAGACATTCGTGACGCTTCTTTCTCAGCGATTTACTCTGCATATTACAACATTTTATCCAACTGTGCTTACAGAATTAAACTGTGTCGGTACTGGGAATAAATAAGGAACAGGAAAAGAAAAAGAGTCAAGATGTGTAACGCATAATAAATCGCCAAGAAAAAGTTGCATCTACATATGCCACCAAAAACATGGCCCCTAGACCTGTAGTGGCCGTGTACCCCAGCTGAGAGAAATGTAAACAAAGGGACCGTGAGTAGGGCGAGACTGTATCCTCTCCCCGCCTCTCTTAAGCTGCTCCGACCCTCTCTACTACGTGCTTCACCCAGGCTTACACGTGCACCTCTCTTGTACACCAGTGGGGAGAGCAAGAGGAGGATGGGGAGAGGATAAGAGGGAGTAGCAGTAGGACAGTTGGGGAGATTTAAAAAGTTGCATGGCCATCAACTAAACTGAAAAGGGTTAGGGATCGTTGTCGGGTGAAAACAAAGCGACTATTTTGGAAGAGACAAAGCTGACAAAACCAAAACTGAGATACAATACTATAAATTGAACATGTAGCAGAGGACAGAGGGAGAAGCAGAGATAGAGAAAAAAAAGGAGAGTGAAACTGGGTTTTAGAATGCATGATACATATAAGTTAGTGTGAGAGAGAGAGAGAGAGAGAGAGAGTTGCAGGGCGGGCGGTTAGTGTGAGCCAGTGCCAGATTGAAACAATAACCGTGAGTGTTGAGTGAGTGTGTGTGAGTGGCAGGAAGTGAGAGGGAGAGGGTGAGAGGCAGGTTAGATGTTAGAGCCACTTCGAATAGGATACTGACAGAGGGACAGTGTGTGAGAAAGAGTGACGTGGAGTGGGGGAGGTTGTGTGCGTTATGTGATGCTGTGTGTGTGTGTGTGTGTGTGTGTGTGTGTGTGTGTGTGTGTGTGTGTGTGTGAGAGAGAGAGAGAGAGAGAGAGAGAGAGACTATGTAGATGATATAGGAAAAAGCAAAAAAGGAGTGAAATGTAACTGAATTTAAGTGAGCAAATGTGTTTCTCTTGTTCCTCGCTTCTGTTTGCGCCTCTGTGCTCTGCTACAAATGTCTCTCTTTGTCTGACTGCCCCTTTAGCTACCTAACCTGTTTTCTGTGAGTCTCCTCTTGCACGCACGCACGCACTTAACTTCATTTCACTTCTCCTTCTCCCTCACTTCCATTCCCTTCCTCCCTCGCTTCCACTCTCTCTCCCTCACTTCCAGCCCCCCTCCACACTCCTACTCCCTGCCTCACTCTCACTCCCTCTCCCTCACTTCCATTCCCTTCCTCCCTCTACTCCCCCCTCCCCCACTTCCACTCCCTCTCCTTCACTTACACTCCCTCTCCCTCACTCACTTCCTCTCCCTCCTGTCCACTTCTCCCTCCCTCACTCCCACTTCCACCCCACTGACGCGAGGACTTCATCTGCATGCAAACACTCCACACCGGTGACGACTTAACTGGTTTATCATGAGAAGATGGTTCGTCATGGACTGAGAGAGAGAGAGAGAGAGGGAGAGAGAGAGAGAGAGAGTTAAATATGATACTCAGAATATGCAGTCTGTAACCCTTTGCTAGCCTGCAGTTTCTGTCACGTGAATAAAATGAAAGGGAAAAAGTAAGTGAATCTGAGGTCTTAACAGAACCCATTTCATTGTGTGTGTGTGTGTGTGTGTGTGTGTGTGTGTGTGTGTGTGTGTGTGTGTGTGTGTCTTTTACTCCAGATACAGTCATATAATTTTATTGAAATCTAGAAAGATATATCGCACTGACAATGTTCGAAACAGGATTTTTATAACTCTAGTAAAATTCGATGATGGCCATTTTAATTACCGGTATATATTTTGCACCGCCTGACTCGTAATTAGCTTAGAAATTGACCCCATAAAATGAAGAGGTTAAAGGATAAGAGGTCAGGTGAAGGTAAGAGGAAGGAGGAGTACAGTAAGTGATGTACGTCGGGTGGTGTAGCAGTGAGTGATGATGGTGGTGATGACGTCAGTGAGTTTGCAAGTCAGTGTCGGAGTTGAAGTGGGTCTGAGTGAGTTAGAGACTGAGTAGTTTGTGAGGGAATGTGAGAGCGAGCAGCAAGTTTAGCACACACACACACACACACACACACACACACACACACACACACAGGTTCCCGCAGTCCATCGCTCATTATTCATCAGGAACTTCCCTTTGTTGGATCCCCCTCTCACTCCATCCCCTCCACCCAGGAAGACCCCTCCCCCTTCCCCCTTCCAACCCACTTTGCAACTATCTTTTTTTTTTTATTATTATTATTCTGCTTTTCCTGTTTTCCCGTCATAAGTTTGGGTGGCCAACTGGTGGATTTTTCAGTGTCAGGTTGTGTCTGTGTCTTCATTAATTTTTGGGGTAACTCAGGGCAAAGTTCATATTCATTTTGATGTTGTTTTGTGTTTGCTTTATATTTTCCTTGTTTGTTCCTATAGACTTTCCTCACTTGTTCATAGAGAGATTTTCCTCATTTGTTCATATAGAGACGTGTACCTGTTGAGTTGCCTTGCGTATCTGTTCATCATAAGCAAAAGCAAGAGAGCTTGATTTGTTCAGTATCTTTATTTGGTTCAGAGGGACGCCTTCATGTGGTGACACTGATATAATAAAGCTGCTCCACTGCCAGGTTATACAAACGGCACTCATCTCCCTTCGGCCTGCAGTCCACTGGGTTCACGTTCAGTTGAGCCTGGGGTTGCGACTGCTATACTTTTTCACGGGTTTTATTGTGAGTTATGAGATGGAGAGTTATAAAGGGAGAAGTGTAGGTTGGCGAGGTAGGTGAGAGCTGGGATGTGGGCCGGGGTGAGAGCTGGGGGTGAGGGCTGAGGTGAAGGATCGGTGAGGGCGTGGGGGTGAGGGCTTGGGGGTTGAGGGCGGGGGTAAAGATGGGGGTGAAAAATGAGGAGTCAAGTGCAACCTACTGTGAGTTACTATAATTACTACTACAGCCTTTCCAATATAAACAATACCAACTCGTATACAAAACTTTAACATTAATACGTATCTGTTTCTTACGGGGTTACTTCTTGTCGGATTATGTAGACTATCACAGAATTCTTTTATATGTTTGTCGATAATTTTAGGCAACATTTAAATAGCAACATTAAATTTCAGATTACCTTATTTTTAACTTAAACATCAGGTGGAACTTTGCTTCTTTGTTTAAAAATCAGGAAGTGTATTTTCGTATTTTCGTCTCAGTTCAGAGCCAGGTCACCTTTGCATATTTTTTTTTATTTAGTGTGGCCTTTTACGCTATATATTAAGGCAAGAATCCTCTCTCTCTCTCTCTCTCTCTCTCTCTCTCTTTCTCTCTCATTTTTTTGTTTTACTGTGCAGCTTCATAAATCACGCCGTGTTTTACCTGCATTTAAAATTCCCTAGCGTGTTTTATTACCCGAGGCAAGAGTCATGTCACGTTCTGTTGTCTGGCCTAAAAGTTTGGATGTGTTTTTTTTTTTTTTTACGAAAGTTAGTTACGTTCTGCCGTGCGAGTATATCAAGCAGTTGTGTGTGTGTGTGTGTGTGTGTGTGTGTGTGTGTGTGTGTGTGTGTGTGTGTGTGTGTGTGTGTGTGTAACTGACATAAAACAGTAATAATTTCAGTTAATTATTGACCACAAATTAAAAAAAAAATATATATATATATAATCTATACTCTTTTCACTTTAACTTGGTCCAGATTTTCGTCCTTTTTCAGCTTATTTCGCCTAGTTCATGGGCAGGAAAAGGTAATGCCATGGCTGTACATCCTCACCACCGCACTTCTTCATGACTAGCATATTCTATTGTTCCTCTCCTGTTACAACTCGGTATTCAAAGTGAAGGGATGGTAATTGTAGGTCAGGCGGTGTAGTGTCACAACCTAAGGGGGTCAAGGGGCTAAGAGAGAGAGAGAGAGAGAGAGAGAGAGAGAGAGAGAATTTAAACTCTACCCTCAATACTCTAACGTGGCCTAACATTGCCACTAGAATATGATGGTAGTCACGAAAAGAATGCTATGGAAAGGATGGAGAGCCACAGTAATTTCTTTTTATGTCACTGAGCTACGTGAAATAAGCTGCAAAAGGACGAAAATCTGGGCCAGGTTAAGGTGAAAGGATTATAGTGAGTGTTATTGATCCCAAAAGTGTAGAATTATTAAAAGGTGATCACAGGAAGGAGATGTTTGCGGGGTCGGCCAGGGAAAAATATGAAAAGGGTAATTCATAGCGAGGCTGATAAGAGGCGTGAGGGAGAATATTAGAGTGGGGAGGAGGCTTTGATGTGGCCGGAGGTGGGGGGAAGGGAGAGGGGTGAGATGGGGAGCGATGGGGTGAGATTGGGGGGGCAAGGTGTAGGTAACATGGGGAGGGGAAGGTGTTGGGTAGGGAGGATAGGGAGAGGATGGTTGTAAACAAAGGGAAAATGTGGAAGAAGTGAAGGATGAGGGAGGTAAATGGGGATGAAGTGGGGAGGGATGGGGTTGGGGTGGTAGGGTGGGGGAGGGCAAGGGTGTAAACAAGAGTGGAAATGTGGAGGACGTGAAGGATGAGCGAGTTTAGGTGTAGATTATGTGTAGTCAGAGTGATAGCTATCTTAGGTGATTTTTTTTAAACCGTTGATAATACAGTTCAGTTAAGGGGAGAATTCCGGACATAAAATGGTGTTTACATAAGATTACAATTGAACCGGGGTGCAGATATATTGATAAGGAAGGGCGCATGGGGAGAGAGGTAGGAGAGGGGTGTAAGAAAGACATGAGGAAAGCACAATATAGGGAGAAGAGGGCTGTAAGAAAGAGGAGATGAGGATAACACAATATAGGAAGAATAGGGAAGTAAGAGTGAGATGAAGAAAACACAAGATAGAGAGGGAAGGATGTTGTCAGTCTCATTTATCACTTTGACTAAATTCTTTATACTAACGATTTCATTTTAATTTATTCGTGTATTTATTTTGTGTTATTTTTTTTTTTACAGAACACATCCTCAGAACCACACACTTCCAGACGAGCTGTTATTCTGAAGCGATCATTGCAGTAAGCAATATTTATAGTGTTTGTTAGATGATGATGCTTCCTTATTTTCACGCTTATTTTCTGTTCTTTCGTTGGTCATTTTACACATTCTTTACTTCATCTTTTATTGTTTTAATCTGTCGCATGAATTTATATTTCCATAGTGTTTTTCAGATGACGTTGCTTTTCCTGTTTTTTCGCTTTTCATATTTATTCTTTCGTTGATCATTTATTGGCAATCTTTGTTTTCATTTTCTCTTGTCACTGTATTTTATTGTACCCACAATACCCACCACACAACCTGGCCCACATACCCACACCCTCACACCCCATCTCAACACACCCACACCGTCTCCACTCACCATGCACCTCATTCTAACATCCACACCCACAAACACCCACCATAGATCTCACCCCACACACCCACACCCACAAACACCCACCATACACCTTACCCCGCACACCCACACCCACACCACGCACCACACACCTCACCCTAACGCACCGATACCCACATCACCCACCACACACACACACACACACCAAAAAACCCACACACACCCACTGACCTCATCCCAACACACCCATACTGCCCACCACACACCTCACCCAGACACACAACACCCACCACACACTCACATATACGTAAATACACCTGGCTTGGAAAATTCTAAGCCCTTTTGTGATATATTAATGTGTTGATCGTCAGTTGTAGGAGAGAGAGAGAGAGGGTCAGGAATGAATTATGCACACAGAGTCTTAGCGCTGTACATTGTGGACCTTTGCTTTAAACATACTGTAGACACAGAGTGGTCGGAGAGAGAGAGAGAGAGAGAGAGAGAGAGAGAGAGAGAGAGAGAGAGAGAGAGAGAGAGAGAACATCACAGGTCACTTGCTATAGATTTTTCAGGCATAATTTTTTTACTGCTGGCTACGTCTCTTGTGGAATGACGAATATACATATGTTTTATAGGCGACTGAACTGCAGAGCAATTTCCATAAACTCCATGAATTTAGATCTCATATGCAAATGGAGAAAATTGGGGTAATTGATCGCATACATGAAGATAAGCTGTACCTTTTTGTTCTGTTTAACTCGCCATCCCTTCCTTTTCTAGACTTCGCCCCTCCCCACCCTCAGCCCTCTCCATCCCTCATCCTCATCCCTACCCCTTACCATCCTCACCCCTCCCCGCCCTAACCTCACCTCATCCTCACCACTCCCTCATTCTTACCCCTCCCCACCCTCATCCTTCCCTCACCCCTTCCCATATCTCACCCCTCCAGTCCCTCCCAACCCCTCACCTCTTTACCCCACCCTCTCCCTCACCCCTCCCCACCCTCATCCCAGCCACAATAAGACCAAACAAGAAACATGACAATTTTGTTTCCACGTCTTTTTTTTTTCCTTTCCTTTTATTTTTTTTTTTGTCTTTCCCTCTGACAATTACCACTCTGGTCTTTGATTAGTCTGCCGCCTGGGCCCTTAATTGGCGGCTCAGCGGAGGAGGAGGAGGGGGGGAGGTGGAGGAGGAGGAGGAGGAGGAGGAGGAGGAGGAGGAGGAGGAGTTTCCCTTTTACCTCTTTATAGCTTTGTTTCCTCACCCAGATATATATATATATATATATATATATATATATATATATATATACACACACAGTACATAGAGAGAGAGAGAGAGAGAGAGAGAGAGAGAGAGAGAGAGAGAGAGAGTAATAACCGGAGTAGGTATGGAAAAAAAAAAAAAAGTGAGAGTGAGAGACAGACGGGCTTATTTCCTGCACTGTTTCATGGCCCAGTCACCCTTCCTTCCTCCCGCCCTCACACACACACACACACACACACACACACACACACACACACACACACACACACACACACACACACACACACACACACACACACACCGAGACGGACAGGGGGAAGGGTCAAGCCAACGAGACAGTGAGTGACACCAACTAGATTACTGTCACGAGAGAGAGAGAGAGAAGGGGGGGGACATAAAAATAATAAAAAGTAAGAATGAGTTAGAGCGACACTGAGAGCAGAACAGAGATAATTCATTGGTGAATGAATCTTGCCCTCTCAGTTGATATCCATATCTGTCTTGTACCTTTATCAGTAGAATGAAGGTAAGGGGTAAAAATGGAGGAGGAGGGAGGTGACATCGCTTCCACGTAACTATAGTTCATTCGCATTAACGTGGCCAAGATTTTTATCCATCCGCTTATTTTGCATAGATCAGTGATGGAATAAGACAATATTGTGACCCAGTTTTATTTCCACAAGCACTTCTTCGTGACTAGCACCATATTCTGTTGTTGATGTACTATTGCTACTCAGCAGTCAAGGAAGAGGTGACAGAATTTATACCTCGGTGTGTGTGTGTGTGTGTGTGTGTGTGTGTGTGTATTTGTACATGACGAACGAGGCGGGTATAAATTTCTCATATGTCGCCTGAATTTCGAGATCAAATTGTGTAGGAAAAAAATGTGAGGGTTTCAGGGGAGGAAAATACATTTGAACTGCGGTGGCTGGCTGACTGGAATATATTGATGCAACAGTTGATGCAGTTGATCCATAAACAACATATTGCACAGACGCCAACACCACGACACTCAACATTTACCACCTCTGTCTCGCTCACTTTCATTCTCTTTAATTCTTTCTTATTTATTTACTGTTTTACTCTCTTTTCCTTTTCTCTCTTATATATTTACTCGCTTTCACCGTCGTTATTTTTTTTTCTTACATATTTTACTCTTTCACTTTCTTACACTCTTTTGCTCTCTTTCATTCTTTGTTGTTTACTCTGTTTCACTCTCTTTTACTCTCCTTCCCTCTCTTTAATTCTCTTCCATGTCTTTAACTCGTGTCATTTTTCCTCCTCCTCCTCCTGCTGCTCCTGCTGCTCCTGCTCCTGCTCCTGCTCCTCCTGCTCCTGCTCCTGCTCCTCCTCCTCCTCCTCCTCCTCCTCCCCTCAGCGTCCATCACAGCTGCCACAATAACTCTCGCTTGGTAGAAATAAAAGAAAAATATTTTATAGGTTCGTGCGGGAAAAAATTGTAAGTGAAAAAAAAAAAAAAAGTCGCGGTTTTGTGTTTTGTGGAATATGGAAAATAGTGAGAGTGGTGGTTTGTTGTGGCGGACGATTGGTAGTGTGTGTGTGTGTGTGTGTGTGTGTGTGTGTGTGTGTGTGTGTGTGAGAGAGAGAGAGAGAGAGAGAGAGAGAATGCATTTGTGAAGGAGAGAATGTTCTGATATTTCACTTTCACTTGTTTTCTCTCTTCGTTCTTTTCACTATACCCAGTTTCTCTCTTCTCCATTTCCCATCCCTTCCTCCCTCCCTCCCTCTTCCATATCCCTCTTTTTTTGTTAGCATTCTTTCCTGTCATATTTCTTTGACCTGCTTGATCTCTTCGTTCCCTCTCTGTACCCAGTTTCTCTCTTTCCTTTTCTCTCCCTTCTTCCTTCTTTTTCTTTCTTCCCTCCCCCTTTTTCCCCTCTTTACCCTCCCTTCCTTCCTCACTCTTTTTCTCCTTCATTTCCCTTCCCTGTTCCTCTCCCTCTTTTCCCTCTCTTTTCTGCTTCCTCTTTTCCCTTCTTTTTTTTCTCACTTCCCTTTTCTTCATCTTTTCCCAATCCTCTTGCGTCTCTTCTCTCTCGTTTTCCATCTTTTCCCACAACCCTCTTCTTCTTCCTCCGCCTTGTTGCCCTTGTTTTCCATTCTCTTCCCTCCTTCCCACTTTTTTCCTTCATTCCCCTCTCTTCCTCATGTGCTCTCTCTTTTCCTTCTACATTTCTGGTGAAGGCTGTAGCTGCCACTGGCCAACGGAGAGACCAGCCTTGGGGAGCGCCGACCCCCCAAACCACCAATGTAATTACCAGCACTTAAGCCTCTAAATGTAATCAACCACTCAGAGGTCCCTGCGGGCGGCTCTGGCAGGTGGATTTACCGTGTGGGAGTGAGAGGATGACTTCTTCCATCCTAGAACGTGTTTTTCACTTTTTTCTCGCGGCATTTTTTACCTTAACTTAGCCTAGATTTATTTCCTTGTGCAGTTTAATTCATTGTACTTCGGTGGCAGATAAGACAACACTACGGCTCTCCATTCTCCGCATAGCACTTCTTCGTGACTATACTCTTTTTACTCTGACTTGGCCTAGATTTTCGTCCTTTTGGAGCCTTATTTCGTGTTGCTTAGTGGTGGAATGTAACTCCGACGTACCAAGATAGATATTATAGCACACACACACACACACACACACACACACACACACACACACACACACACACACACACACACACACACACACACACACACACACACACACACACACACACACACACACACACACACACACACGAAACCATAGCAAAAAAAAAATGATCAGGGACTCAACGCTGTAGGTAACGAAGTCCTTTTTTTCCCATCGCTATTTCCACTATAAATTTTTCTTCTCAATCAAATTTTTCAACATATCATCTCTTCCAAGATTTTTTTCCCCTACGTATCCATAATTTTTTTTCCTCCTGAGTTGTTTTCTCTTGCGTTTCTCCCCTTCCCTGTCTCTCCCCTTCTCTCTTCTCGTTTCTTCCTCATGTTTATTTATTGTGCCATATTTCATCTCCCCTGTACTGCTCTTTCCCCTCCTCCTCCTCCTCCTCCTCCCTGTTCATTTGTGTGCTTTTCCCATTTCCTTCTTCTTTTCCCTCTTTCTTTTAATATTCCCTTTTTATCGTTGTTCTCCCTTTTATCCTTTTCCACCCTTTTTTTCTTAATCTTGTGCGTCCTAGTACTCTCTCTCTCTCTCTCTCTCTCTCTCTCTCTCTCTCTCTCTCTCTCTCTCTCTCTCTCTCCAATCTACCTATCTGTCTGCCTATCTGTCTATTTGTATCTGTCTGTCTGTCAGTCTGTCTACATCCTATACACCCTTCAGTGACCCAGCAATCACCAATCCGATATTTTTTCCATTTGTTCAGTTTGCAATATCTCGGATCCTTTTTGGCCCAGGCGACGCTGCATCATTTTTCATTTACCAGAAATAAGGCAGTGGAAATGAGGTTTGGCGAGAGAGAGAGAGAGAGAGAGAGAGAGAGAGGGGGGGGAGGGAATGATGACGTCACTTTTCCCTCACCAGAAATAAGGCAGTGAAAATGAGGTTTGGGGACAGACAGGAGGGAAGTAAAGTGAGGGTTGGAGGGAGAGGTAGGAGGGGAGGTAGAGACGAGAGGTAAAGAGGAGGGATTGGGGGAGAAAGATAAAGAGAGAGGAGAGGAGAGGAGAGGGAAGGGAGTTGAGGAGAAAGAAAAGGAAGGAGGTGGAGAAGGAAGAGAGAGGGAAAGATAATCATGATAATAATAATAATAATAATAATAATAATAATAATAATAACAACAACAACACTTTCCTTTCTTCCTGTGTCGCCCCTTTTTTGTTTTGTTTTTTACTTAATATGTATATGTGAGTGTATGTGTTTGTGTGTATTATTTTTACGTGTGTGTGTGTGTGTGTGTGTGTGTGTGTGTGTGTGTGTGGATGGTTTTCATGTCGGGTTTCTGTGTCTGGATATCCTTTGCAGTCCACCCAATATAATGTCAGCTGGGTAATCTGGCTAATGGAGTAGAAAAACTGCAATTAAGCTAAATGTCTACCTGCAATAAAGTAAACGTGTGAAATTGGCTTCTCTCTCTCTCTCTCACACACACACACACACACACACACACACACACACACACACACACACACACACACACACACACACACACAGCTGCACAAGTGGCGGTGACAGATCCATAATTAGAGTCATTAAGTAATTGACGGTGGTGTGAGGTGATAATGATTGCCTGGTAATTAGATGACGGGCGGGCAAGGTAATTTTTATTCATATTTTTTCACGCATCGGGGTTTTTGCATGATTTTTATTTTTCAGTATCATCATCAATATCATCATCATCATCATCATCATCATCATCATCATCATCATCATCATACAGACTTTTCCTACCCGACAATGAGGTAAGGAAGAGTCCAGAGAGCCAGAAGAAGTCTTGATAGATGTTAACCAAACTTGTCTAATTGATTGGGCCACACTCCCATTCGCTCTGCATTGAACCCCTGGAATCCTAACTCCACCAGACGGCCCCCCCTCCAAAAAAAAAAAAAAAAAAAAAAAAAAAAAAAAAAAAAAAAACGTACCTAGCGTCATGGTCATCTGCTTTTTTTCTGTCATATTCTGGTATATATTTTTTTTCCATCATCTTTGTCGGATTTTTATTTTAAGTGACATCTTTGTTCTTTAACTTTGGTCAATAATTGCCATTACTCCATCTTGAATGCTGAGACGTAGCAAGAGATTAACAATGGAATATGATGCTAGTCACGAAGAAGTTGTCTGAGGGGGACAGAAAATTATAATCATCAAGCCCTGGAAAATATAGTATTCATAAAGACCTTGATTAGTTTGTCTTTACACCATTTATAGAAAATTCAGTCTTTCCATTCCGTTTCAGTCTTTATTCTGCTCCATTTTAATTAACCTGTGTCCTTGCCTTGTCTAGATTAATTACGAGTTTTTATGATATCGTTGTTCAAAGCCACGTTAATCTGTCTTTCAAAATCATGTTCTTTAAATACCCGCTTTGCGTTATCCTCTAAATGCCTGTTTTATATGTTTTTTTCTTTCTTCTTTATTTTTTCTCTTACATTCCCGCCAGCTTGTTTGCCTCCCCGAAATATCAGGCCTTTGATATTCTTTTACGTCGTCAGATCTTTTCGTTTCCACAATTTTCTCGCCGCGCGTATTTTGGACGCCGTAAAATATTCTTCCTTTGTCTTTGTCGTTGATGTGTGTGTGTGTGTGTGTGTGTGTGTGTGTGTGTTTCTCGTCCTGCTCGATTTTGTTCTTTGACGTCATGCTTGTGTTTTTCTTTCTGTCAGTTCATCTCATCATCTCTCTCTCTCTCTCTCTCTCTCTCTCTCTCTCTCTCTCTCTCAATAATTTACTCTGATATTGCACGTTTTATTTTCAGATATTATCCTTTTTTTTTTTTTCTTCAACCAGTTTCATATCACTACGCTTCCCCTCCCTCGTCACCCCACATACTCACCGTTCCCTTATTGCATCTTCACCCCTTCTCATCCTCCCTCTCCCTAACCTTCCTTCCCTACCCTTTCTCCCACTACCCTTCCTCCTCTGCTCTTCCTGCCCTACACTTCGTCCTCTACCATTCCTCCCCTACCCTTCCTTCCCCATTCTAGCATTATTGGCCAGACTAACCTATTGGATATCGATAAAGCCTCCCCTTCCCTCCCCACCTCCTCTTCCCCCCAGTTAAACAATATTATCTCAGCATCGTGTCCATGTACCATCTTGTCTTCATGTGGGGGTACTGATGGAACCACGCGGCTCCACTCTCGGGCCATATAAACGCCCCTCAGCTCCCTCCCTATTCCCCGAAAGGAGGTTGGTGAACTGCAGGAGGAGGGTAATTTCAGGACTCCACTGCCTGGCTAGACAAACATCCCACAGTTCCCTCCCTGTTCCCCGAAAGGAGGATGGTGAACTGCAGGAGGAGGGCAACTTCAGCCTGCAGTCCATTAAAAAAAAAAGAAAAAAAAGAAAAAAAAAGAGGAAATGTAGCTTAAGAACAGTAACATGTGATAAACCGAAATTAATTAGAACGAATGCTGGTTGAGAACAGAGGGAAAAAAAAGTCCTATGGGATAAGAAAGTGCGTTTGAAAAAGAGTGAATTTGGAGTGAATACGGAACGAATTTGCAAGAATATGAGTGAATTAAAGACAGATAAAGCTAGTTAGACAAGGAAATGATTACAAAATGATAAAGGACAGAGAGGAGCTGATAAGAGCTGAAAGGAGATAAGATGGAGATAAACAGAAAAGATAGGGAAGTGAAGGTAACAGAGAGAGAGAGAGAGAGAGAGAGAGTCATGGTAATGGCGGGTAATGAGGCAGGGGAAGTGCAGGGGAGACGGAGGAGAGGAGGAAAGGGACATGAATTTCGTAGTTGCTAAGAGGGAAGAAGGAGGAAAGGAAGAAGAGAAGAGGAAAGAGGGAACAAGAGGAAGGAGGAGAAGGGAATAAGAGATGGGAGGAAGGAAACAACAGGGGAATGGAGGAAGGAGGAAGTAAAAGAAGGAAGGATTTGATGCAGGAAGGAAAACGTAGGATGGCGGAGAGGAAGAAGAGGGAGAGGAGGAAGGAAGGAATAAGAGAAAGGAGAAAGGAAGAAATAAGAGAAGTTGGAAGGAGGAAGTAAATGAAGGAAGTTTTCAACAGAGGAAGGAAAAAAGGCAGGAGGAAAGAAGCTAGCGATGGGGACAGAAGGAGAGAGTAAATAGAGATGGTAGTTACTGAATTTTGAGAGTGAAGGAGGAGGAGGAGGAGGACAGAGGAGTGATGATGATGATGACGACGACGACGACGACGATGATGATGATGATGATGATGATGACGACGACGACGATGATGATGATAATGATGATGATGATGATGATGATTGGTAGTTATGAGAAGGAAGGCAGTTGTAAAAAGTTGACATACTGCATTTTAAGAAAATCGCCAGCTCTTTTTGCATATGATTAGATGCTGGAGATAGACTCCCTCATGTGGTGGCACTGATATAACAGGCCGGCTTTAGTATAGTACTTTCATTTTAATTTGGCCCAGATTTTTTTTTTTCTGTACAGGTTAATTCCCATAGTTCGGTGGCTGAAACAGACAGTGCTGCAGCTTCATCCTTTCCATTGCACTTCTTTGTGACCAGCATCATGTTCTAGTGTTAATCTACTGCTAAATCGTAGTATTCAAGAGGGAGAGATGGCAATTTTAAGCCACGTTAGAGTAAAAAGAGTAACATCATTGTTCTTGCCTCCGCCACGTGATTTAATTCAGCTTAGGAAAAACGTTGAGTAGTGAAGTGTAAATGGGAGATACTTAGCTTAGTGAGGTGAGGGCAGATAATTTTTCCGTGAAAGTAACGCAAGACGGGGCGCTCAGGGCGTAGTGCTTTGGTTAATCGACACTGGCTTATGAGAGAGACAGAGACAGAGACAGAGACAGAATGTGTATGTGTTTGTGTGTGTGTGTGTGTATATATATGTGTGTGTTTGTGTTCATGAGTGTGTGTGTGTGTGTGTGTGTGTGTGTGTGTGTGTGTGTGTGTGTGTTTACATGTGTGTCCGTGCGCGCGCTTGTGTGTACGTGCGTGTCGCAGGCAGTAATTGCAGTTGAAGCATCCCTCCACAATTACCAACTGGACGGCCCTGAATACACAAACACCAGCATCCCCACCATCACCCCTTCTGCCTTACTCGTTTACACCCCCCCTTTTTTCCCCTTCCCTTTTGCTCCCTTTCCCCTTTTGTTCTTCTTCCCGAGCCCTCTGCCTCTTTTCCCCTTCCTTCTGCCCTCATCTCCAACCTTTGCCTCACTCAACCCAGGTTCTTCTGTCCCTCCCCCACCGTTCATTTCCCCTTCACCTCAGTATTACCTCTGCTGATGGTGGTGTCTTAAGCTCGCCACGCCCTGCCCTCTGGTAGAACCCCCACACCTTCCCCTCTCCCCAATTCTTCCTACACATTCTCTCTCTCTCTCTCTCTCTCTCTCTCTCTCTCTCTCCACTCCTTCCACCCTTTCCAACTCTCCTTTCACATTGACATACAATTTCTGCGTATGCACCGTTGAACAATTTACCCACCGACGTGTACTGTACATTATTTATTCACATGCTGTTCACCGCCCATGTGATTCTAGTACGCTGTTCCTGCACGCAGTATCTTCAATTCTGCAGCTGTCATTAGTACTGTATGCGTGGCCTGTGTGTGTGTGTGTGTGTGTGTGTGTGTGTGTGTGTGTGTGTGTGTGTGTGTGTGTGAACTGGAAAATGGTAAAATACCTTGCTGGGTCAGGTTGTAACACTAACGGTATTTTTTTTTTCATTGTTACGCCAGAAAATATGCAAATCTGGTTCACCTAAGTTAAAGACAAATTAAGAAGTAAAGAATAACACGTTTTTCCTGTCTCTGGTTGCTGGAGAGGGACCCCTTCACGTGGTGGCACTGATATAACTGGTTGGCTCCACTGCCCGGTTATACAAACGTCCCTCAGTTCCCCCCTATCCCCCAAAGGTGGATGGTGGGCAGCAGAAGGTCAGTTTAAGCCTGTAGTACACTGGGTTCACTACTACTACTACTACTACTACTACTGTGGCCCAACACTGCGTCTCCTCTCTTGGCCAACTCTCTCCCACAAGCTCAACTTCATCTCCTGCATCCACTAACTCCTCAGTAAGTTATGTCCTCTGTAATCTTCATAATTCCCTTCCTAACTACCGATTTTCTCCCTTAGCTCACTGCAGAACCCTCCCCCTTTCTCTCTCTCTCTCTCTCTCTCTCTCTCTCATAGCTTGCCGTCTTCATCTTTCTCTCTTCCTTCGTAATGGTCTTCTGATCCATCTTCTGTCTCGCTTACGATTTCCTGCTCCTCCAATTATCCTCCAGCTTTCCTCCCTCCTTACTCCTTCTATCCATCCTTCCTTCCTTCGAGCTCTCCTTATCTTTCACCTCCCCTTCCTCCATTATCCCTCAGTGCCCTTTCACTTTCCACTCTCCTCCCACCTCTTCCCAGTTTTCTCTCTTCTCCGTCACTCTTTTCAGCCAGCCTGTATCTCACTTTAATTCTGTTCATTTTCCTCCTTCACTCTCTTCCTCCTCCTCCTCCTCATCATCATCATCATCATCATCATCATCATCATCATTCTCCTCCTTTTCCTCCTTCCTTCCTTCCTGTCTTCCTTCCTTCCTTCCTTCCTTATTTACTTTCTTTCTTCCTTCCCTTCTTGTAACCCCCATCCCCTATAGGGTCTCAGAAACCTTGCCTTCAGAACAATAGACTTTCGCTCCCTCATGGTCTCGCTGCCTCATGCCGGGTGGTGGGCAGCTGAGGCCAGGAAGAGGAAGAGGAAGAGGAAAATTAGTGGAGGAAAGAAGAAAGAGGTGGATGTAAGGGGGAAAGGAGAAATGAAAGAGGAAGGAAGGAAGAGGATGATGAGGTTGTAAGAAAGCAGGGGGCTAAGAAGAGAAAAAGTAGTGGAGGAACGAAAAGAAAGAAGAGGTGGAGGTAAGGGAGAAGGGAGAAATGAAAGAGGAAAGAAGAAGGAAGGAAGAGGATGAAGAGGCTGTAAGGAAGAAAGAAGTGTGTAATGAAAGAGGTAAGAGGAAGGAAGATAATGAAGAGGCAGTAAGAAAGTAGGAAGTGTGTAAGGGAAGAGGAAGAAGACTCCGGAGAAGGACGAGGATGAAGAGTCTGTAAGGGAGAAAAGAGAAATAAGTAATGAAAGAGGAAAGACCCAGAAAAAGGAAGAGGGAGAAAGGAGGGTTTGTTGAATGAAAGGAGAGAGATTGTAATGAAGGAAGAGGCTGGCTGGGTGGTTAGTTGGCTGGCTGGGTGATCGGTTGGTTGACTGGGTGTGTGGTTGATTGGGTGGATGGGAGGGTGGGTGGTTGATTGGGTGGGTGCTTGGGTGGGTGGTTGGTTGGTTGGTTGGCAGGCTGGGAGTTGCAATATGAAACACGAGGCAGCTTGGATGAAAGGCCAGTGAGGGCGGCTGTTTCTATACCGCCGCCAGATTGGTGATGAAAACACAGACTATCGTGCTGGCGATATGGAACTCACCCAGGCCCTTACACACACACACACACACACACACACACACACACACACACACACACACACACACACACACACACACACACACACACACACACACACACACACACACACACACACACACACACACACACACACACACACACACACACACACACACACACACACACACACACACACACACACACACACACACACACACACACACACACACACACACACACACACACACACACACACACACACACACACACACACACACACACACACACACACACACACACACACACACACACACACACACACACACACACACACACACACACACACACACACACACACACACACACACACACACACACACACACACACACACACACACACACACACCAAAGAAAGAAGAAATGTTGGTGACTATAATTATGTTTGAATTCGGAGAAACTGAGTAGTGAGGGAAAAAGAAAGATAAACGGAGGAACAACTTGACAACGATGGGGATAAATATAAGTGTATGAGAAAAAAAAACCCACTTAATTCTGCCCGCGTCGTTTCATAGAGAACTGCATTGTTTGCAACATGTGATACGCGCTGTTCTCTATACTGCGAGTGATGTTTGTATGTGCTGCCTGTGATGACTCTGATTTGTTGTGTGTGTGTGTGTGTGTGTGTGTGTGTGTGTGTGTGTGTCTTTTAATATGTATGTGTGAATGCATATGTGTGTGAATATGTATTTGCGTATGAATTTGGTTGTGCTTGTGTGTACGTGTTTGTGTCTGTGTGTTTGTACATGCGTGAGCCTGTTACCGGTGGGACTCCAATATTGGGTCGCCTTCTTGATTAACCTGTGACCAGGTAGCGTGAGGCAGGTGCGGTGTATGAGGGAGGGTGGATGTGAGTGACAGGGCAGGAGGTGAGGCGTAAATACGAACAACCTTGCACAGTAATCACACCAGGAACCAGCCAATCTAAGAAAGTGGAGACACAGGTAACAGGTAATGCGCATCTTAAGGACAAATTAGGTAAAGAATCGATGGTAAAGCCCATTGGGGTATTTTGGCAAAGTAGCAGAAGTGACAACAGAAAATAAGGAGAGAAGTGTATATCCCTGAGGCGATTTCCGTATCACCAGCAACATCTTTGGCTTCTCTTGTTATATGGGATGATGATTTGTTGTAGTGGTAGTATTGGTAGTAATAGTAGTGGTAGTAATGGTAGTAGTAGTAGGAGGAGGAGGCTAGTAGTAGTAGTAGTAGTAATAATAATAATAATAATAATAATAATAATAATAATAATGATAACGAAAACTTCCGTGTATTCCACATGCCCCATTATTTCTCCTCTTCATACATACACGCAGGCTCTCCCTTCTTTCTCTTTAACTGGTGTACAGGGTGTTAGCATTGAGCCACTGGAAACCTCATATACCTCTAAATGACCTACTGTGTATTGGGAAACTGATCCACCCACCAAAACTCACCTGTCCTGCGTATATACTGTAATTCCGAGTGGGAAAAATTAGTTGTAATGCTGGAAAAAATAAGTTTTTTTTTTTTTTTTTTTTTTATATATATCGTGTTTGTAAATCGTACATTTTTTTCGTCTTTCCTGGCGGTTTATTTGCCTGCCTGCCTACCTGCCTTTCTTTCTTGCCTGCCTGCCTGCCTGCCATCCTTCCTTCTGTCCTACCTTCCTTTCTGCCTGCCTGCTACCTGCCTCCCTGCTTGCCCGCTGGTGGTTTGCAATATGATGCGGGGCTGGCAGGTATTTCTGTACAGGTCCGCCGCCATTTCAATACCGCAGCAGATTGATCCTCCAACACAAAACTGTCCCTGCCTCTGATATGAACCCAACACACACACACACACACACACACACACACACACACACACACACACACACACACACACACAGAGGGAGAGATCATGATTGCCAGGAAACATTCGAAAAAAAAATGTAGGCGATAGAGATGGGACTGGAAATGAAAACAGAAATTTGGTAGGACATGTATAGGAAGGAGGAAGAGGAAAAGGAGATGGAGGAAAGGCGGGAGAGGTAAAAGGGAGAGAGAGGTGGAGGAAAAAGGGAAAGTTGGAGGTAAAATATTGTGTTGAGGTGAATGTGAGACAGAAGGAGTGAGGAGGATGGAGAGAAAGACGAGGAAAAGGTTATATTTGTTACCCTTTTAGTTGTCTTTTTTTTTTTCATTATTTCCCCTTCAGTCTCCCTGTCTGATCATTTTATTTTTTTCCTGATAGTCGGACTTTTTTCTCCTGTTTGGTATGCCTCTCTTCTTTTCTTCTCTCTTCATTCCTTCCGTTCATCTTTATTTTTCTGTTTTTCATCCTTCTTCATCTTTTCTTTCCTGCCTTTTCCTTTTCCTTCCCTTCCCTTCCTTCCTGCCTTCCTTCCATCGTTCCTTCCTTCTTTCCTCTCAGTTTGAGTACCTCTCCATTTTAAATCTAATTTACTTCCCGGTTCCTAATCAGCCTAAAACACTGTCTGTCCTTCTATTCTCCTGCTCCCCTTCTTCCCCACTTACCTTAATCATCATGGCAATTTACACGGAATTATGTCATTATATTGTACCTGCGTGGGAACCATCTTGCATTCCCGTAGAAATTTTGGCAATCCTTACTATATATTCAATTTAGTATACATTGATAAAGTACAAGAGTATCGTGGTGAAGGAAAATGGAGATCCCTTCTAACCTATTCGATTGGAGGAGTTCCCCTATGCATAATAATAAAATATATAAAGAAAGAAAGAAGGGAGGAAGGAAAGAGGAAAACAGAATGGCGTCATCTTACTGAAAGGTTTAAATGTTTTGGCCAGTTGGAAACTCTGGAAGGCAATAAACCTCACTAAATGAAAGTCCTTCCTCTCGCTTCACTTTTCCTTCCTGCCTAATTATTCAACTTTCCGCTCTCTCTCATTCATTCCGCCTCTCTTCTTCATTCCACCTTTTCTCTCTTTCTTTCATTCAGCCTTTTATATCTTCTTTCCCTGCTTTCTGCTTTTCTTGTTATTTAATTTTCTTCGAGCTGTTGTGTATATTTGTACTTACTAAGAACACAGCAGAGAGGCAGCATCATAGGGACTGATACTGTAGTTGTGTTGGGAGTCGGCAGTAACAAGTTTCTCGTTTCGTGTGTGTGTGTGTGTGTGTGTGTGTGTGTGTGTGTGTGTGTGTGTGTGTGTGTGTGTGTGTGTGTACAGTGCTCATGATAGTGGTGTTGTGAGTCTTGTTAACATTATTGGTATGTTGTTGCGGGTGTTAGTAAAATTGATACCCCTAGTTTTTGTAGATTTTTTTCTGAATGATATTGATTTTTTTACGCCCTGTTTATTGCTTACTAACTACACAGTCAGCGTGAACTGGATCTAAAGCCAAATACAGTAAGAAAGGCAAGAATAGTCCTGACAGCTTGAGGCAGGTGTGATTAAAGCAGGGGAGAGAGAGAGAGCGAGAGAGAGAGAGAGAGAGAGTGTAATCAGCTCCGGATCATTAACTCCAAGTGGGTTCCTGTTTGTGTATGCAGCACTACGATGTTCACTTGTTTACCAAAGCTTTTAGCGGTATAGTAAGATCTCTATTAATGGCTTTTCTGTCTGCCTTTCATTATTTTTCATCCTCGTTGGGAAATTCGTGGGACATAAAACTCCCTTTTAGCCTTTTCACGGTCATTTGCACCCATAGATTTAATAAAGAAAAATAAATCGTTCTTTATCGAACCCTTCTTCCTCGTATGGACGCACTAAGGTAGATATTTATGCAAAGATCATGTTATTCTTAATGGGGAAAGGATTTTCTAAAAGTGTAAGGGTTTATCGGGAGAGCTTTAATCCTCTTCCTCGTTGTACGAATGATTTACTCTGTTTTTTTTTCGGTCTTGCCTTTCCCATCCCTGCCGTGTCCTACCCTTCTCTTTCCTTTCTCTTTTTATCCCTTCCCTTCCCTACTCTTCCCTTTCCTACCCCATCCTTCTTTGCCCTGCTGTATTCCTCCCTTCCCTTCCCTTCCCTTCCCTTCTCTCAGACTTAGCCTTTAACTGCCTCAATCTGGCAAGTACTTCTTTCTATCCCACCCTTCCCCTTCCTGCCTCAGCTGTTTGCCTTTTATAAATGCCTGTTCTTTCCTACCCTGCTCTGATACCAACTGCCACTTTACCCTGCCTCACGCTGCCTCACCCATCACTATCTTCCTCATCCTCACTTCTGCCTTTATCTTCCTGACTCTACATGTTGCCTCACCCTGTCCGTCCTCCGTATAATAAATCTTTTACTATATCCTACTCTGGGTCCAGCCACTGCTTTACCCTGCCTCACCCTGCCTCGCCCTTTCTCACCCTGTTCCACCTTGCCTTTCCCTACCTCGCCCTGCCTTACCCTGTCCCACCTTGCTTCGCCCTGCCTTTCTCTGTTTCCCTCGAGACACGCCGCCCAGTAACTCGTAAGGCGGCCACTAAATCCAGGTTACTGTGGGAGAAATGTGGTCAGTTTATATGAGAGTCTGAGCTTATATTGTGTGGTGGTGGTGGCGGCTGTGGTTGGTAAGAGTCTGTGGTGGTGATGGTATGGTGGTGTGCTGTGTGTCTGGTCTGTAGTGGTGGTTGTGGTTGTTGTTGTGATAGTGATAGTGGTGGTGTTGGTGGTGGTGATAGTAGTGGTGGTAGTGGTGACAGTAGAAGTGGTGGTGGTGTGGTATGTATGTGGTGGTACTGGGTGTGCTGGTGGTGCTGGTGGCTGTGGTGATGATGGTAGTGCTGTGATGGTAGAGGTGGTGGTGATTCTGTGTTGTGTATGTGGTGTGTGATAATGGGCGGGAATTTCAAGCTCAGTTCATCAAAATTCCATTCAAAATCAACACCTTCGACAGCACTAACAGAACAGAAAACCAAAATATTAACGCTGATAGAATAAATAAGAGTACACATTTCTGTTTTCCTTTTAACGAGACTGCCTGATATTAAAGATAAACATTGAGTCATTGTAACCAGATATTGGCAGTACTTCCTTGGCCTACCCTTACATAATTAATTCCTGGTAGTGCTGCTGCCAACCCATCGCCTCCCTTCTCACGGCTTCCTTCCCCTCCCCACATCGCCCTTCGTAATGCAGTATAATAGTTGTTAGATAGAGTGTTACAGCAGCCAGTTTAGTCTGCATTCTTCATTTCTGTAGATGTAATGCAGTATAATAGCTGACAGGTATATAAGAGTTTTACACCTGTCCTCTCTTCCTTTTAATTTCTTCCTTCTACATGTGGCACGAGTTTTCCTTATTAATCCACCTTTAAAACTTATATTTGTTTTTTTCTCATCACCCTTCTTCGCCTCTTTTACTTTTGGTGCCGTTTCCTTACTGTTCAGCTTCTATAACATTTACCGATCATTCCATACCACCCTCATTCCTCTACCAGATTCCTCCCAACACCTCTCCTCCTCACATCCCTCACCTCCACTACTTTCACTCTTCCCATGCTCCTCCCTGCTATCTAGCCTTCCTCCGCCCCTTACCCCTCCCCTTCCATCCCCTGCAGTCTATCCTTTCCCTGCTTCTCCCCGCGTCCTACCTCTACCCTGTTTCTCCTCGCTCCCATCTTCTCCCTGCTTCTTCCTGCTCCCAACCCTTCCACTGCCACCCTCTGCTCCCTACCCTTACCCTTCTCCCTGCCTACTGCCCCCTCCTCCTCTGATCCTGCTCCTCCCCCTGCTCCTCCCTGCTCCCTACCATTCCCCCGTCCTTCCCTGCGCCCTGCCATTCCTTTGCCCCCCCCATCTCCCTCCGTACCCTCAGATATAACCTTGTACCCTTCCCCTGTCCCCAGTATCACTCTCACCAGCATTACATCATCAAATCCCTCTCGGTCTGGCAAATTTAGTGTTCCGTGTTCAGCCGAGAGCCAATTACTTGATGAGTTTGGACTGGCTGGGGATTTATTAGTCGGCCTCCAGCTCTGTTATATTCGGGTGCTGTGTTGGATTGGGTTGTTAGGTGACGAAGGGTTGTTAAATCTGACGAGAGGTTTGAATGTGGTAGAACGAAGTGATTTGGTGCGTTCATTCATCTTATCATCATTATAATCATTATCGTCATCATCATCATCATCATCATTATTATCATTATCACCGTCGTCATCAGTGTCATTATCATCATCGTCATTACCAGTGTCATCATCATCATCATCATCACAAGATTAACATCACATGATTGAAAGTTTAATAATGTTACGAATCGAGATAAATTTGTTAATGGTAGTCATATGCCAGTTAATTGTCACGTCCTGCTGTCATGTCAGTATCCCCCCCCCCATCCATTCCCCCAATAGTGGTATCGCCATAATGTTAAATATTTATGACCGGTTTACATCAAAGTGAGTGAGTAATGCTTAGTCTAGTATAATAGATGTGTGTGTGTGTGTGTGTGTGTGTGTGTGTGTGTGAGAGAGAGAGAGAGAGAGAGAGAGTAATGCTTAGTCCAGTAAAAATAAATTGTGTGTGTGTGTGTGTGTGTGTGTGTGTGTGTGTGTGTGTGTGTGTGTGTGTGTAATAGCATTCCTGCAGCAGTGAAAGCAGCACGAAAAGATAATAATAATAATAATAATAATAATAATAATAATAATAATAATAATAATAATAAGAAGAAGAAGAAAAGAAGAACGAACAGGTGCACTGTCGACAAGACATACAACACACCTCAGCCATTCCCAATTGAAACAGTGAGATATTAAAAGTGAGACGAGGGAACATGGAGACAGGTGCACACAAATCCCCAGACTCATACAGCATTTACACACACACACACACACACACACACACACACACACACACACACACACACACACACACACACACACACACACACACACACACACACACACACACACACACACACACACACACACACACACACACACACACACACACACACACACACACACACACACACACACACACACACACACACACACACACGGACCAAGGCAGTGGCTGTGAAATACGGGGTTATATACCGGTACAATACAGTTAAAAACGGAAGTCAGTTCACCTCGCCTCCCTTCTGTCATTCTCACACAGGACACAGACCTGTAGCATATTCTTATCGGTTAAGGAAGCTCCCTAACACCTTTTCGTAAGCGAATTATTTATTTCACCTTACTCCCCCATGTGTGGCGTAAATCATTGTAATATTCCCATACTCGGCATAGGTAACTACAAAAGGATATTAACTAGCCGCATCCAGAAAATAAATCGCTATGGAGGAGGTGCTAGGGACATACACCGCCCGAGGGAATGGGGTGGAAGGTAGCACATATCATCGATCTTTTAATTCTTCGGTACGTACTAAGAACGAAACAATTTGAAACCACAGACGATGACAACCGGGAAATGCTCGTTGATATAAAACATTTTTGTCTCGCTGGCAAACCTGCATTTTTAAGGATGGTATATATCGCATGCTTATGATATTTACTGCTTTGATTTTAGTATATGTGTATTCTGATGATGATAACAGCTCTTGATAAGTGATAAATATTGCTCTCGATGTCCCAGAAGATAAATTCATCATCATCATCATCATCATCATTGTCGTCGTCGTCGTCGTCAGAGTATCCTAATAACAAGACTAAGGAGGAGACGTCACACGCAAGCGATCATTTGTGGTGTCAGACTGTCTCGCTGGAAATGTGCGTAGATACTTTTTTGAGCAAGTGTACAGCAGACAGCGCAGCCAACTTCATCATCATCATCATCATCATCAGAATATCATAACGAAGAGATGTCACACGCAAGCGATCAGTTGTGGTATCAGACTGTCTCGCTCAAAATGCGCATCCGGCACATTTTTTAGCTCGTGTACAGCAGACAGCGCACTCAGCTTTCATGCCGCGAATACACATAAAACTGGAACAGGCAGGTAAGAGTAAATAAGCAGATTAACCCTTTGAGTGATAGGATTTCTCTCTCAGGTGAACAAAGTCGCACAGGATTAACTTAAATAAAATATCTTAGCGCGTCCAAAGCAGTGACAGGAGGAAAGCCGATTTAAAGAACTGCTTCCATCTCCGAATTCGCCAGACAAATACAACATGATAAAATAGAGGCTGAAGATACACGGAGGTACGACAGAGATGAAGAGGAGAGGAGGATAAAAAGATGAGGTAGAAAACATAATAGTGGTCCTCGCGTAGGCTGTGTGGTATGAAAGCTTTTAATCTGTGTAAGTGCCTCTGTGTAAGTATATATAGAGCTTACGGACGTATTCACAGCGCGTATGTGTACAGGTGAACAATATGAGTGGTAGGTTTGTGTGTGTGTGTGTGTGTGTGTGTGTGTGTGTGTGTGTGTGTGTGTGTGTGTGTGTGTGTGTGTGTGTGAATTATGAGACAGGGTAAACATTTGCTCAACTTTAATCTTTTTTATTCGCCTACTGAGTTCACGTAAGAGTCTACCACCCTCCATTTTTCCTTCTCCTCTCGGTATCTCTCCTCTTTCAGTCTCTCCCTCCCATCCTCTTTCTCTCAGTCCCACCCCTCTTTCCCTCCTGTAAACATTCACTCATTATGTAACAAATATTTTTTTCCGCCATTAGCCCTGAGTCAGCTATGAAAATAAAACACGCAGTCGCACTATCAAAGGAGAGAGAGAGAGAGAGAGAGAGAGAGAGAGAGAGAGAGAGAGAGAGTATAACATGAGTTTTATAGATTACCTGTCGGTTTGTTATATATAAGAGAACACGAAGGTAAACACGCACTTACATTAACCCCATTACTGAAAGAAACACGCATCTTGTTATGTAAGGTATATTGTAATCACTCGTGTATATCAAAACATACACACAGTAAGTCACGTATGTATAGTTGATAACATGAGTTTTTAACACACACACACACACACACACACACACACACACACACATACACACCATTATTCAAATTAAGGAGAGTACAGGAGTGTATCATGTAATGGCGTGGTTGGAGCTGTGTTATCCAAGTGACTGATGCGTGTACGTGTGCTTCACACACACACACACACACACACACACACACACACACACACACACAGATAGAGATGGTGGGGATGAAGCACACTGGTCTGCGTGAAACATGTCACTTCCTTGGTCTCTCTCCAACTCTCTCCGCTCCTGTCTCCCTCAGTGGCTTCTCCTTTCTTCTCCTGTCTTTACCTTTCTCTCCTCTTCGTTCTCTTTCATTTGTCCTTCTCTTTATTCCTCATTACATATGTTTTTTTTTCTCCCCTACCCAAGTAATAATTTGTCTTTCTCCTGTATTAAGTCCCCTTTTTACTTTCCTATCTTTCTCTTTCTCCTCTACTGTCTTCATCTCTTCACTTTTCCTGTTCCTTCGCTCGACCGCGTCTCTCCTTCAGGCAGGTAGTAAGTCGCCATTACCGTCCACTTACCTGAGAGAGAGAGAGAGAGAGAGAGAGAGAGAGGGGGGGGATATATATATATATATATATATATATATATATATATATATATATATATATACGGTATATAGATAGATAGATAGATAGATGGATGGATGTTTGATTGTGTTTATAGATAGATAGACATAATGTCTGTTTGTGGGAATGAATAATTTGGCTTGTTATAGTCGATTTGTTTTCATCTGACGGAAATGTGCCATTCTCACAATTTTAATTATGAGCCGTGATTGCATGAAATTCGATAAGCCTTAGGCAAGCGATAGAAATGAGTTTCCTTGGTTACCTAATCAAATCAGTCCTTCAGTCTGACTACACTTGGCCATTAACTGAGCTGAAAGGGGTTATGGATCTGTGTCAGATTCCGGGTAAACTGACTTTAGCATGGGTCGGGGAACTTTTTTAGGGTATTACCCCAGAATTTATATGAGTAAAATGAAATTACCCACAGACTTCAAAGTAAACAAAAACAAGCCGATCTGCTCCCAGAATTGTTGCATATGGTATTGTATACGTGATACATGGTTTTACATTTCACATTGGTCTATAGAAGAATGAGACAACACTGCAGTCCTTTACACTTTCCATAGCATTTCTTCGTGACTGGCATCATATGCTGGTGCTAATTTGTTGTTACAACGGAGCATTCAAGCTGGAGAGATGTCAAATTTAGGCCACGTTAGAGCTAAAGGGGTATGAGTCTTGATTTGTATGTACATTATGTATTTGTGTATGTATGAAAGCAAATATTTGTTGCATGCAATAATGAAGATTAAGTTTGCAATGTGTTTCTTCGCAAGTGAACGTGAATATTAGCCTTGATTTGTACGTGTGTGTGTTTGTGTATGTATGAACTCGAGATTTGTTGGCAGTATCATGTATGCAAGTAGAGCATTTGTATGTAAGAGATGGCAAGAGAGGTGATGTGGTGGAGGAGGAAGAGGAGGGGAAGAGGGTGAGGACAGGGAAGAAAAGGAGAAGGAAGACGACGGGGAGGAAGAGGGGAAGTGCATGAGGGAAGATGGGAGAGGAAAGGGGAGGAGGAGAAGAGAGTGACGACGGGGAAGAAAGTGAGGAGATGGACGAGAAGGAGGAAGGGACAGTGTATGGAGGAAAATGGGAGGGGAAGGAGGAGGAGGAGGGAAAGAAGGTGACTCCAGTGAAGAAAGTGAGAAGGAAGAAAAGGGGGGAGTGCATGGAGTAAGAGAGGGAAGGGAAGACGAGGAGGAAGAAGAAGGAAGTGCATGGAGGAAGGGAGAGAAGGGAAGACAAGGAGGAAGAAGAAAAAGGGAGTGCATGGAGGAAGAGGGAAGGGGAAGGGGAACGGGGGAGAGGAAGAGGGAGTGCATGGAGGAAAAGAAGGAGGGGAAGATGGATGAGAGGAGAGAGGAACGCGTCAGCATTAACGATAAGGAAATTTGGGGCAACAGACAAGCCTATATGCCTACCTACACTTCTTATGCAGGTGCCTTTTATCTGTTTATTTATTTTTTATTTAATTATTTTTTGCCCGTGCTGTCTGCTCCAACCTGACTGCTGTTTCGTTTGGTTTTATGTGTTATGCTTCCATGAAATCTTTTGGTTCTCGTTCATTTTTTTTTTTAAATAGAAATACTTGTAGTTAAATTCGGCACATATTTTCCTTACGCTTGAACGCACGCACGCAACTACGGATACACACACACACACACACACACACACACACACACACACACACACACACACACACACACACACACACACACACACACACACACACACACACACACGTAACTTCGACTCATGTAAATACCTTGAGCACAATCATATACTGTATGTAAAAATAATGTTAAAAAAAAAGACAATATTATGAAAGCAAATCAGATAAGGACGACATAAATCCTGAACACATGAAGGTTGTGAGGCCGTGAAAAAAATGCTGAGGACATTTATGGTGCAGGAGGAAGGCTGACGAGGGAATATTTTGAAAGAGAGAGAGAGAGAGAGAGAGAGAGAGAGAGGCCTGTTTCATGCATCTCAGTGGCAGAAAAAAAAAAAAAACTAATCTCCACATCCTTCCCATAGCACTTCTTCATGACTAGCTTCGTGCTCTAGTGTTGACGTTACAGCCCAGCATTCAAGATGGAGAGGTGGCAATTTTGGGCCAGGTTAAAATAAAAGGAGTATCCTGAAGTTAATAGGAAATAAAACACAAACTTACAGAGGGGAATGGAGAGGACATAGAAGGAAAAAATAAGAAAAGAAAGAGATTAAAGAGGGGAGAAGGAGAGCTTAGTGAGGGTGGAGGAAGAGGGGAGGAGAGAGAGAGAGAGAGAGTCCCATACTTCTCACATTCATCTTTATTTTTTAAGCACAAACTTTTCCTTGCCAAATTACAATCCAGATCCTTCAATTTTTTTTTTCTTCATTCATTCTTGTGTAACAGTTTAAAGTAATTCTCTTCGGGACCGTCTTCTGCATTAGTAAAAATTTTCCTTCCCTTCCATTCACACTAACTGCCATCATAAAAAATCATATTCCCAATGCGATGCAAAATTTATGTTTTCTTCCTTTCTCTGAGTTAGTGTTCCTTTTTACTGTTAGTGCGCCATTTCTTCCTGCGTTATGCTTCCTTCTTTCCGCACTCCCTCTTTCACCGTCTTCCCTCCTCCTTCCTTCCTCCCTCCATCTTGTGCCTCCTCTCCTTCTGTTCAGCCATCTAATTTTTCTTCCCTCCTTCCTTTTCTCGTCCTTCCTCCTCCAGCCGCCACATTCTTCTTTCGTCTTTTCTTCATCTTGTGCTTCCTCTCCTCCTGCGTCAGTATATAATTTCCTCCATCCTTCATTCCTTCTCTCCTGCCTCTTCGATTCATTCCCTCCCTCTTCCTCCTTCCTTCCATCCTCCTACCTCCATCTGTGTCTTCTCCTCCTGTCCCCACCATCTTATATTTTCCTCCTTTCATCCCTCCTCCTTCCTGCCCTTTCTCCCCTCCTTCCTTCCTATTCAGTGCCCTCATCAATTTACATTTCCCTCCTTCCTTCCTCCTTCCCACGCCCTTCCTCCTACAATCCTTCCTTCCATCCTTTTTCCTCCCATCCTCTACAATTCTTCTTTCCTCCCTCCATCCTGGTCCTCCTCTCCTGCTTCACCAACTCATATTTACCCTCCCAACCACCGTCATATTTTCCTTCTCTACCGTGCACTTTCTCCTCTCAGCAGCGCATTCTCACACACATTCCATTCACTCCCAACATTAATGTGATTCAGCTTCCCCTTCCAATACCCAACAGTGCATATCTCTTATCCTTTTTCCCTGTATATTTTTTCTGTTTATGTTTTCCCATTGACTATTGTCATATTTCCTCTTCCTCCTTATGCATGATTTTTTTCTTCCTCTCAACCCTGCCATCGTCCTATATTCTTTCTGTTTTCGTTATCCTTTTATTTATCGATTGCTTTATCTGTCTATCTGTCTATCTATCTGTCTGTCTATCTATCTGTCTGTCTATCTGTCCATCTATGTATTACGTGTTGTCTCTTCTCCCTTATGCATGACTTTCCTCCTTTCCATCGCCCCACTTGACTGTCAGAAGCTTTGTTTAAATTTTTAAATTCAAAACGAAAGTTCATTCACTTTATCTTGTGGAGATTTCGCCCTTTCGCAGCCAATTTTTCATAGCTCACTGGCAGAATACGACAATACAGTGACCCTACATCCTTTCCATAGCACTTCCTCGTGACTAGCACCACATTCTAGTGAACAGTCTGACGAGAAACTCACTAGCAGGCGATATAATTTTCATGAAAGCAGGTTTTCCAGCGTGGGACGGAATCATCAGGCATTTTTTAAATTTCCATCGCCAGTATGTCAAATTGTGAAGGAAGGATTCTCTCTCTCTCTCTCTCTCTCTCTCTCTCTCTCTCTCTGTCTCGGTAATTTCAGTTTTCGCACACCAATTACCTGATACTGGCGGCAGGTATTAGGGTGACTGAACTGACTGGGAGCAGATCACCCATCACTGAAACTGTCAAAACATACAGAACACGTTATTTCCATTAATAGTGATTTCAACTTTTTTTTTTTTTAATTCGTATTCCTTTTTCAGCCCTTTTTCCACTTTCGCTGGCACTCCTTCTCCTCCTCCTCCTCCTCCTCGTCTTTGCGAGGAGGCGGAGGCAAGTGTAAATATATTCAGGCAAAGAATATATGCCTTGGTGTGGCCTGTGTGTGTGTGTGTGTGTGTGTGTGTGTGTGTGTGTGTGAGAGAGAGAGAGAGAGAGAGAGAGAGAGAGAGAGAGAGAGAGAGAGAGAGAGAGAGAGAGAGAGAGAAGGGGGGAGGGGGAGGCAGGAAATATTTCACTGGATTCCGGTTGCACCCTCGTCATCATAAACCCGAGGCGTGAGTTGTGAGGGTGAGAGAGAGAGAGAGAGAGAGAGAGAGAGAGAGAGAGAGAGAGAGAGAGAGAGAGAGAGAGAGAGGAAAAACTTTGAGGAAGAGGAAAAGAGAGGGAGAGTGGACTGAGGAGAGGGAAAAGAGTAGATTGTCTCCTTCAGCTGAAGAACTGGAGCAGTGAGGAGAGATCTAGAGGAGGCTTGGAGGCAAAGAGAGAAGTAGGAGGAGGTGGAGAGGACATGTGGAGAGAAAGGAAGGAACTGAAGGGGACAAACAGGAGAGAGAGAGAGAGAGAGAGAGAGAGAGAGAGAGAGAGGGAGGGAGGGAGAAAGAGAGAGAAACCAATAGATAAATGATAGATAACCAGATGACAGCTGTTAATCTTTTCTCCCCACTGGGCTCCTCCGACCACAGCCTCATCACCTTCAGCAGTCCTATTGCTCCAGTCAGGCCTGTGGAGCAGAGTAATTCTTTCAGTCCGATGATGTCTTATAGTTTATATATGCTCTATCAGTCGATTCTTACTCGGGGGCCAGATTCACAAACTCTCTTGCAAACGTTTCCCTCCCGTAACTTTGGTGGTGGTTTTTCCAGGAAGGACAGTGTAAGGAAGATTCAGAACATTCGATATGCCGTACTTTCTTCTTACAACAAAAAATTTAAGTTACGAAAGGGAAATCATAGGATTATATATTTGTTTTAGCATAAGGGACTATAGAAGGATAGTGCAGAATTTCCTATGCCTTTACTTCCTGCAAGAACACCTGAGTAGCGACAGGGAATCGATGGTAAACATCTTGGAGAATCGTCTGGAGATTATAAGATTGAATAAATACGCCATCGTGTTGAAGGTGTGGTGTCTTTTACCAGCACCTGCCATCTGGAAAATCATTAGTAAGAGTATTTTAAGAATTATGCTTGCTCAGTGCCTAACATACGGATTTTTGTTGTGGGTGAGTCACAGGAGCTTAGTTTTAACAGTTTCAGAGGAGAGAGAGAGAGAGAGAGAGAGAGAGAGAGAGAGAGAGAGAGAGAGAGAGAGAGAGAGATCTTCACTATTAGCAAGAGAACGGGGAGAAAACATGTTCACTATTAGCAAGGAGAGCAAGAAATCTTCACTACTAGCTTAATGTTAATTTTGTGCGTTTGTTAGTTATTAGTTGCACTATTTACCATATCATATTAACCAAACCTGCTCATTAACGATTTCCACAATGTATGCATGATTGTTCTTCATAGCTAATTCAAATATTCAGTCCTGCAACCAATGCATTAAGGATAAGAAAAACAAATTCGGCAACATAATACAGTTTGAATATTTAACTGATATACGACTACGCTTAGTCATTTTAGAATATATAATAATTACGCCCAAGAAAATGCAAACCAATAAGCAGAAAGCGAGAAATTTAAATTATGGGTGATTGTCCCACTAAGATTTACAATCGTTTATTTCAGTCACAGATTATGATCAGCGGAAAAAAAAAAAACGTGTTTGTACTTTCTTACAGCATACACCCAGGAAAAAAAAGAATGCATTTTGAAGTCTCCGAAAGGGATAAAGTCCGAAGTGGTAGTGAATGTCGAGATTTAAGCGCCCGGACGGTGTTTAAGGTAAATAAAAGGAGGAGGTATGAAGTGTGGAGGTCAGTGCTCTTGTAACGTCGATGGGGTCGTGACTGATTGCGGAATCGCTGGTACGTCTTTATTGTACAGCATTTAGCAGCAGTATTTATTTTCTAGTTAGTAGTTGATCATAATGGCTGAACTGTATAACTACTCCAGGCTTACCGGCCGTGCCAAGGCAAACTGGGGCAAGGAGTTGCCCACCACCATCAACTTCTCACTGGTGGAGCCAGACGCCCCCAGGTGCACAAGTCGCCCGTGGAAGCGTCAGGAAACCCTGATGTTCACCCTGTATTCTCAGGAATATTACTGGACCCCCACAGATGACAACCGTATGCAAATCAATATGCATCCCATATATACTTATCTCTTCCTGAAAGAACTTATTGAAAAAAACCAGGATTCCACGGTAAAAGTGAAATTCCTGCATGACAAAAGAACTGTAGCAAAATGCAGAATGTTTCTTGGTTCTTTCCTTGAGAAATTGTTCCGTCACAATACAATTCACTTTTATGTTGGTCGAATTGAAATGACCCTGACTCTTGATAATGCTTGGCAGAGCTTCCACCCCTACCGTGAGCCTCCAAGACGCCCCCAAACCAAGTGTCTTAAATATGGTTTTGCTACAATGCATTTTGGGCGGCAGGTTATTCCAACGAAGAGGGGTGGACGTTCACGTTTGTCTAGTATATGATTTTGTGATTGGGGTCACGGAAACTTTTTGCAATATTTATCATTCATCTGTATCTTGTTTCAAGTTTCCCCTTTTCATTTATTTACTGATGTTATTGATTATACAATAATGGTCAGTTGATTTTGCTTGAACTTTTTGGTAATTCTTTACCAAACGGACGCGGCAATTCCACTTTATTATAACAAACTCACGATCTCAAGGTAAGTAACTGTGGCACATATGCGACACAGAAAGTTAACTGTTCCATTGTATCTGCAAGAAGTGACTGGAAAAGGGCAAAATATACCTATTTGGGGGTATTTAAGAAAGCGGCCAGGTAATGTTTACTGACAATCTCCGACGGTCCGGCCGCGTTGAATACCAACTATCTCTCCGATTGGACGCGTCAGTGTGTCCTGTGCCAAAGCAATGGAAAACTGAATGATCTAACTAAGCCTAACCTAATCAGACCAAACATAAATCAACCTAACCTCACTTTGACAGTCAAATTTCAGATTTAAAAATGCGCGTTAGGAACGTTAAGTATGGCCGGCTACTGGCAGACGTCGGCGGAATATTTACGGATTTTAAATCCTCATTTATTGCTGTCAGAGGTAAGTTTATAAAAATCCCCCGTTGCTTTGGTAATCCAGGAATAATAACAAGTAACCTGTGAAAAGACTCATTTCAATAGAAATATGGAAAGGCCGCACCCGTTTGGTAAAGAAATAACCTTTTTTATACGACTGCTCTGGTGTTTATTGTGCTTTCTTTGCAGTCACAAATTTCTGAGTTATGCCCCCCACCCCCCGACGATAATGGGCTGCAAAAGGAATAAGGTTTTGGGCAGAAGAGCACAGCAGAATAGTTGACCCGCAACAGAAATGAAAGTAGAAATCTGATTTAAAAAAAAAAACAAAAAACTCACGTGCATACCAGAAAAATATTGTTACCCTAACTAGGGCCACAGCCCCCAAACCCTGTTGATGATATTAACCACCTCATCTCGTTCAAACCTAACCCTTCACCATCATCTAGATCAATCCTGCTTGTTTCGTATCATTCGTTTATAATGGCGTCAACTTCCTTCCATCTTCAGCTTTCATACCTCGCTGTCTCACACAATTATTTGCCATAACCTGCCTTTTCTCCTTCTTGACCTATCAGGCCGCCTCCCACCCTTGAAACTTACTCAGATATACCGGTACCCATTCCACCACTGAGTTCTCACCCATTCTCTCCACATGGACCATTCCATCTAAGCACATTCTCTTCAATTCTGGTGTCCACAGACTTCCTTACTGTGCATCTTCCATGAATCACATTACTTCTTATCCTCTCAGCACTCCACACACATTCAACAGTCCCATCTCTACTGATCTTACAGTTGACTTCATTTTCATGCCACAACATAGTCTCACATCCATATATTAGAGACGGCACTATAACTCCTTCATGTAAGCCTTCCACAGCCACCGTACTTAGACTTATGCTTCTTATCAAGGCCTTCATATCATCCTCCACTTTCCTTCCCTGTGCTACCCTACTTTTCATTTCTGTCCATATATTGCCAGATGCCTCAGTCCTATAAGGGGTGGCCACAAATAAGTCGCCTCCATGTCGCCCTGTCCCCTGCCATTTCACTGCCCTCCACCCAGCTCACACCTCTCAAATGTACCTCTCCACTCCATCCCTCCATCTCATCCTCGGCCTCCCCCTCCCTCTCCCCCCCTCCACCTCGCTCACATACACTCTCCTCATTAGT
>NC_136976.1:74843287-74893287 GCF_032717465.1 Coenobita brevimanus
CGAGGTCTGACTGAAATGGATGATAAGTGGTCAAGTAATTGTGAAAGGAGTGGGCGAGTTATGAAAAGCTTAATTTAACATTGTTACCTATTAACTACCCTTCGTTTTTTGTGATGTATTCTGTAAAGAAAATATCTGATCAAGGGATAACTATAGTCTATATGACGTTTTTTGAGGTTTAACATTATAAGCCATATTTCTATTAGGTCTAATTTCTACAGCACGTGGCATCTAAATTCACCATCAAACTTTCAGTTCTCTCTCTTAACCTAGAAGCAGGAACAAGAAACATCCACTTCATACTATGCTGGCTATGAACAACAATTTCTGGCTCTTATGACGTGACTGATGCTTACCTTGTTCTTCCCGTTAAAACAAATCATAAATATGAAAGTATTACAGGCGGCTGTTTATTGATGAGTCTGACCTCTCTCAGATCAAGGGTTTCCACATTAGTTTGCATCTTGGAAAAGAGAAAAACCGAATAAGACAAAAGAAAAAAACAAGTAGAAGAAGAAGAAAAGACGCGGCCATCTGTCATCCCTGTTCGTTCGTTAGATATCCTCCACCTGTAGTGAAGGCCGGGCGATACATTGGCCTGGTGTCATCCCAGATACTGTGAGGACTTGTATATATGCATGAAAGGGAGGTGTGTGTGTGTGTGTGTGTGTGTGTGTGTGTGTGTGTGTGTGTGTGTGTGTGTGTGTGTGTGTGTGTAGGCATGTGCGTGAGTGTGTGCGTGTCAGTGTAATTAGATGTATGTAAATGTGATTAGTATATTAAAGTTTCTCCCCGTTCTCTTGCTAATAGTGAAGATCTCTCTCTCTCTCTCTCTCTCTCTCTCTCTCTCCAACTAGTCAAAACTAAATGTCTTCCTCAATTAGTTATTCCCTCTGCATATGACCACTCTTTTAAATTCAACCTGAAATGAGTGTAAACGATTTTGATTTTGGGCTTCCTGTGGTTAAATTTTCCTTGCAAGAATCTACACTGTTTAATTAGGTAAAATCACACTATCTCTCCACCTCGAATGCTAAGTTGTAACAATAGATTAACACTAAAATACGGTGCTAATCATTAAGAAGTGCTGTGAAGAAGACGCAGAACTGTAGCATTACCACCTTTTGCCACTGAGCTTCGTAAAATTAGCCACAGTAGGGAAAAAATTGTGCAAGTTAAAGTAAAAAGAGTATAGACGTAAAATCACCATCTCCCCACCTCGAGTGCTGAGTTGAAGTAACAGATTAACACTAGAATAAGGTCCTAGCCAGGAAGAACGTGCTTTGGAAAGGATGTAGAGCCGTAAAATTGTTTTATGCTGAGGGCGAGCTACGGGAAATAGGCTGCAAAAGGACGAAAATATCCGCCTAGGTAAAATGAATTATACAGTGCTCCTACTGCGCGTTCGTTCTAGTATGCCAAAGATACCTAACCGCTTCGAGCTCTGTCGGTGGCCAAGTGTTGCAAGATTGGAGTGCTGTTCTGACTAGTAACCAAGGAGAAATGAAAAGTGCATGAGACAGTACTTCAATAAATTAATACAGTAAATAAGTATGATGAAATAACAATAGTAGAAACATTAATACAGCAAAGTAAAAGTTATATACCGGTAGATGTAAAGGATGATCCACATATAACGCTCCTCTTCCACTCTGCCTTGGCGATTTCTTGTGTGTTGAGAGTACGGCTCAGCGTTGCCAGTGTGTTTGTCTTGCATCATTTATTTATTTCCCACTCCCACAGCCACACCGACGCCCATACTAGCAGACTGAGCCGTCCCTGCAGTACAAGATATTACCAGGTGTTCCCTAGTGGAGTGCTATTTATGGACTCTCCGGTATAAATGAATTAATAGAATATACGGAAGATATAAAAATATTAAATCTTTCCCCACCACGCCCTGCAGCCATTATATACTGAAAGCTTAATTAGAAGATTGCGTAGTGTGATGGTGGTGGTGGTGGTGGTGTGCTGGTGGTGATGGTAGTGTGGTGGTGGTGACAGTAACACTATAGTGGTGGTGGTGGTGGTGCGATTTAGATGGTGGTTCGTGGTGATGGTGATGGTAGTGATACTGGTGGTGGTAGTATGGTAATGTGATTTATATGGTGGTTTGTGGTGATGGTGATGGTAATGGTTGTGATGGTGGTGGTGGTGCTAATGTCGTGGTGGAGGTACTGTAGTGGTGATGATGGAGGTATTGTGGTGGTGTGGTGTTGTTGGTAGTGGTGGCAGTAATGTGGTGGTGGTGGCAGGGTAATATAAGCGAACTTTTGCCTGTGAATGCACCAGTAAGGATCTATTCATAATCGACCATGTTATCTCAGCCATTAAAGGTTATATCTCTTCTTAATTGGTGTTTGTTTGTGTGCAGCCAGGACTCGTGTAGGGCTGAAAGATGAGTGATGGCGTGTTTGGGCTGTTTTACTGGGAAACGTGGCGTGTCTTAATATTTTCTCTCTCTCTCTCTCTCTCTTTAATATACCTACACAGTTCCCAATGAAGGAGAGTATGGTTACGATGGTGTTGGTGGTGATGACGATGATGATCTTTACCCGCCAGTCTCTCTCTCTCTCTCTCTTTCTCTCTCTCCGCACTCGGGTAAAGAGGCACCACTTGGCCACATAAACACCGCCCGTCTATCTCAAAGCGTAAATATGGGTCATCTCTCTCGCCTTAAAGTTACGGGGAGTCATGCCTATTTTTTTTTTCTGCAATCACACTTTTTACTCTAGCCTGCCTAAAATTGGCATCCCTCCATCCTGAATGCCGAGTTCAGGTAATAGACTGATACCTAAGAAGCTAGCCGCGAAAGAATTGCTGTGGAAAGGATGTAGAGCCGTAATATCGTAATATTGTCTTTTTCTGCCACTGAGCTACTTGAAATATGCTGCAAGAGAACGAAAATCTGGGCCAAGTCATGGTGAAAGAAATAAAGCAAAAAATACTTCTAAGGAGAGAGCACGTAGGGAAACGGGTATCGTGGAAAGAAAGGTCGTTACTGAGTAAGAACAGAATATGCATTTTAATGAAGTTGCTCCTCATTTCTGTTTCTTACATCATTTTTATTATGGGAAATAACGTCATGATGATGATGATGATGATGATGATTAGCAGGAGGAGGAGGAGGAGGAGAAGGAGAAGAAGGAGAAGGAAGAGGCAGAGGAGGAGGAGGAGGGGGGAGGAAGAAGAGGAGAGGGACGATGAGGACGAGGAAATGGAAAAAATTATGCTGATGATGAGGGGAGGAGAAGTAGCAGCATCGGGAGGAAAAGGAAAAAGATGATGACTGGTGTTACTGGTGATGATGATAATGATGGTGATGATGACGGATATCGGCATGTAAGAAAGGAGGCCAGAGGAGGGAGGATGCGCCGATGAAAGGAGAGTTGTTGATACTGTAAGAGGGTTGGTCAACACGTACTTGACGCTGTGGAGTGACGCAGGTGAGAAGGTGACCGAAAAATGAGAGAGAGAGAGAGAGAGAGAGAGAGAGACAGAGAGACAGACAGACAGACAGAGTATTGTGTTTTAAAATGTACGAGAGTAGCTAAGACATACAGAATGCAATGTATTTGAAAGATAAATGTGAGCGCACGCGCCTGTGTAAATGACTACCCCAAACTCACCTATTCTAACCCATCCAAACCTTATCTATCCCAATCTAACCTAAGCACATTCAATCTAACCAATCCTAACCCAATCCAGCCCTACCTGCGGAACTTATCCTTCCCAAACCTAAGATAATCGAACCTAAACTGCCCTAACCGAATCTATACTACCCAAACCTAACCAAGCCAACCACATTTAACCTTACCTAACGAAGCTTAACTTACCTTAATATATAATCAGTCCATCTTACCCCAATCGTTCGCTGTTTAACGTAACTCAATACAGCGTATCCTAACTTTACCTAACCTAATTTAATCAAAACGAAATCAAGCCTAGTCTAACTTATAATCTAACTTATTCTAACATAACCTAAAATATCTTAACCCTAATCCAACCGAACCAAACCTAACCTAACTAGATCTAACCTATCCTTATCTAACTTAATCTAACCTATCCCCACGCCGGACTCAACCATCCTCAACATCCCCCTCCATCAACCACTCCCACACTCGTTATCAAGTTATTTATGTCTCGCTAATGGCTCAAGTCACTCCCCATTCTTCACGGGTGGGACTGTGTTGATTTCGACACTCTTAGTCATATTCCTTTTTTTCTCATTCTGTCATCGGGGGTTGATACACACACACACACACACACACACACACACACACACACACACACACACACACACACACACACACACACACACACACACACACTCTCTCTCTCTCTCTCTCTCTGTTGTTGGTAACTCATATAAAACTATGAATTACTGTATATGGATATGATGGAGAGAGAGAGAGAGAGAGAGGGAGAGAGAGAGAGAGAGAGAGAGAGAGAGAGAGAGAGAGAGAGAGAGAGAGAGAGAGAGACGCAAATGGAGTGAAATGTATGGCCCAGTAAGTGGAAAGTGGCGTGTGATATGTGGAGGGACTAAATCGTGTTCTAGGTGGCGTGGGAGGCTTAGCAGCATCTCTTCTTTGGCGATTAGAGAGAGAGAGAGAGAGAGAGAGCATCCTCCACTCCACATTCCTCACCTCCACCTGGCTCTCAGTAGCTGGATAATGTGGATAAACTGGCTCCACTCTCTCTCTCTCTGCTGAAAAAGTAGGTGTGTGTGTGTGTGTGTGTGTGTGTGTGTGTGTGTGTGTGTGTGTGTGTGTGTGTGTGTGTGTGTGTACTAAAAAGCATATACCACTGAACCATCATACTAACTATCACCTGTGTAATGATGAGGAAAATAACAAAATAATCCTACTTTAGACAATTTGAAATCTACATTTGCATATATGGAATCCTGAAATGTTTAAGCTAAAATATGGTTGTCTCTGGCACTATACAATGGCTGCTTTGTTTTCATCTGAGGGAACTGGGCCACTTATAACTTGAGTATACCATAAAATTCGATTACCTTTAGCTGTGATATAGGAATGAGTCTCCTTGGTTACTGTCCAAACCCACCCTCGAGTCTGGCAGCACTAAACCGTCAGAAGAATAAAAAAGAGGATTCCATATCTCTATAAGTGATAAAGAAAAGCATATTTAAATGAACTAGTAAAAAAAAAAAAGCACGTAAAAGTAACCGAGCAAAATTAAAATCCTTCACTTTCTTCACGTCACCAACTTCATCCTCTGACCTCAGTATCTAAGCATTCGCCCCCCTTTCACACCTCCAGCACCCACTCCAGCACTATCTCCTGCAGAAGGCAATATGGGGCTTCCTTCCACATTAGCCAGTGATACGACCCGATTAAAGGAAGGGTGGATTCAGCATTTGGTAAAAAGAGTGGGATCCTCAGTTTCCTTTACCCTTTAGTGACAAAGCTTGGCCAGTAAGGTCAAGTTTATACGAGAAGGTACTGAATACGTCCATTGCTTTTTTCATTGCATAGTTCATTTTATACAGTTAAGAAAAAACTTAAGGGTTAGATTCAGCAAAGCGTGTCTTTTCCAAACCGAACTAAACACTAAGGAATTCAGATTCATCCATTCACTTTGATATGCCTGGACATACAGAGGTATGAGTTTTTAATAAAAGACAATTTTTTTTCCAAACCCTAGCAGCCTGCAAAAATACGACCCATCTGAAAAACAGAAGCGGGAGAGTTAGGACCCCCCCTCCCCTCTGAATCTGCCACTGATAAAAACCACCTAAGTGCCTCCCTTCCTCCCTTCAGGAAAGCAGGCCTTATGTTTATCTCCGCATTCTGTTGATCTGGCGCAGGGGTTCTGGTACTGACGGGGAGGCACTGAAATAGCCAGCCGTGATGGGCTAATGGGTAGGGCTGATAACGGGTGATAAGAGCCGGTTGTTTATAGATGACCCTCCTTCACACCACACTACCATCACACCGCTACCGTTTCTAACACACTGTCAAGCTTTTGTCTATTCCTGCCATGTTATTAGGCCTACTTCACCGACATTCTACAACGTACAGTACACCGCTACGCTGCTACCGTTTCTACCACACTGGTACCGTTGCTTAATCTATCATACCACACCATACCAAGCCACACCGCGGCACGACACACCACACGACACCACACCACACCACACTATCCATGCACTTGCCATATACCTACCACATTACTAAGCCTACTTGGCTCTACTGCCACACTGCTACCATTTCTACCACAGGAAACCATCACTACACTACCACCACTTACTGGTAAACGGAAAGGAGATCAAGGAGGTCATTTAACACCCACTTCTACTTGCGAGGCTGCCTGTGATGAATGAAGGCCTCGAAAGCTTCCCACGTCACTGGGCTCCACCGTGGCAGCAAGAACACCCAGACACTGTGGGACGAAAGGCCGCACCAGGTCACTTAAAAGGGCACTTTGTAACGAATGAAGGCCCTGATTCACTTAGTACCTATTTAGTGACAAATGAAGGTTTCCATTTCACCCTAGTTTACTTAAAAGGGCACTTTGTAATGAATGGAGGCCTCGGATTTACCTAGTATCTTCCATTTCATCCCACGTCACCTAAAAAGGCACTCTAGTCCCTGATTCACTTTATAGCTAATTTGTGAGACATGAAAGCTTCCATTTCACTTCGAAGGATCTTTGGCACAAATGGAGGTCCTTCACCTCACACAAATGGAGGTCCTCTGTTTCTCGTAAGAGGTACTCTGTAATTGAAAACTTTAGGGGGAATGTTCTGATATGGTTTGGCCATATGAAGAGGATGAAGAATGAGAGACTGACTAGAAGAGGATATGCAAATGAAGTGGAGGGGAACACCGAGAATGAGATGGAAGGATGGGGTGGAGAGGTATATGAGAGAAGGGGATGGGCATCGGAGAGGGCAGCCTGATGAAGGAGGACAGGGCAACAAGCAAGTAATTTGTGTGCGGCCACCTCTTATGGGATTCAGGTGTCTGGATATACAGTAAATAAATAGACAGGCTTCGTGGTACAATTAGATTCCCCCAATCACCTTAAAAAAACGCAAATCGAGCCTAACTGAAACAAATACGGAACTACCAGATACGGAAGCTTCAGGACCCTTCAGTTAATGCCCTTGGTGTGGTGTGGTGGTGTGTGGTGTGGTGTGGTATGGTGTAGTGTGATGTGTAGCGTGGCTTGGTGTGGTGTAGTGTGGTGGCGAGGGTGATTTTTTGGTGTAGTGTAAGAGGGTGGTACGGTGTTGTGTGGGAGAGTGATTTTTCGTGATGTGGTATGAGAGGGTGAGCATGGTGTGGTTTGTGGTGGTGTTTCACTAAAGTCGTTAGAGTTTACGGAAATGAACCACCGCCCGTCCGATAATCATTAGTGGGGTCAGGACGGACAGAGCCGCTTATAAAGATACTGCCGCCCCCCAAAATACGAGATTAGTATAGGCTTCTTAACTCATGCACCTGAATAAAATCGTTTGGCATTATGTAAGGCACGGTTAATCTACAGTTATTTAGTGACATATTGTTCTCGTCTGCCTACCTAACTGCCTACCTGCCTATCTAATGCATCTGCCGACCTATCTACCTTGTTACCTACCTACCTACCTGCCTACCTACGTACCTATCTACTGTATCTGCTTACCTACCCACCAACTGTCTACTGTATCTACCTACCTACCTACCATCGATCTACTTACTAACCAATATGTCTACCGGTCTACCTACCTATCTACCCCTCTATCTGTTCATTATTATATGTATGTATGTGAATATATATATCAATGTATATATGCATGTATTTAGGTAGGTAGGTAGGTAGGTAGGTGGGTGGGAAGGTAGGTAGGCAGGTATCTGTGTTTACCTACCTCTGTCTATCCATCTATCTATCCAACAATAATGAAGGCGTATAAAAAACGTAATATATTGCATAATAGTGACTACGAGATTAATGATCTGTGTACTTAGTTCTTGAGCAGTGATAACAAGTCCTTTCATATACCGACACGAGAGAGAGAGAGAGCGCGCGCGAGCGAGCGAGCGAGAGAGAGAGAGAGAGAGAGAGAGAGAGAGAGATCCTTGATAAAAGTTTCCTTGACACATACAGAGATACAAAACAAAATTTCCCTTAGACACATAGAGGGATACTAAACAATATTTCTCTTGACATGACAGTCTCTCTCTCTCTCTCTCTCTCTCTCCCTTGCCCTCCCTTCCCTCATTCATCTATCCCCCTCTGTCTCTGCCCTTCCCCTCTCCATTTCTCTTTTGCCCTCTCTCTTTTCTCTTTTCTCTCCCCTCCTCTTCTCCCCTCTCCTTCATTCCAGTCCCCACAATCCACCAGTAATGGAAAACAAACACGCATTGAATTATTCATCTCTTAATATGCGCCAATTTTCTGTTTGCGGATTTTTGGAAATCTGCTCCGCGCGTCCAGCCAAAACTCGCTGCCCCCCGCAAGGACGATGATGGACTGCAGAAGTTTCACCTACTATCCACCGGGTTAATATTCAGAAAGTGAGTGAATGGTCGTTTATCCCAAGCTCTTCGTCATCCCGTTTCCTGTTTCTGAATCTAGATTAAGAAAAAGCAAAGCATGAGATTATCAGTTATTGACTCACTTTCCGTTCAATTCATACGTCCCTGTATATTTTTCCTCTTCCTCTTCTTCTTTCCTTTACTTCCTACCTTTCTCTTTCCTCCTTCCCTCCCTTTCTCCTTAATACTCTTTTCTGTGTCTCTCCCTTCCTTCCTGCTCCCCTCTCTCAATTTTTTTCCTCCTTCCTTACCTTCATCACCAATTCACCATACCAACACAGTCAAGGCTTTCACTGATTCTTGCTACATCCTGTTGTGGAAGTATGACAAACAGTGCTCTGTCTCTCTCTCTCTCTCTCTGTCTCTCTCTCATCTTTCGTAACTCTACCAATCTGTCAACCTCGCCTGAAGCACACGTACGGTCGCTTTTCATCCTAGGCGGACATTTCCCCTTACCATGAGTGGTTTCCTTGTGAGATGTGAGACGATGATGTTGGGGAGGAGAGAGAGAGAGAGACAGACAGACAGACAGACGGACAGAGACAGAGAGAGGGGGGGGGAGTTACATAGATACAAGCATCCCACAGTGTTTACTTGGTGGTCTGGTCTTAATAGAATGACTTCCTCTCTGCTCATGGAAGTCTGAGAGAGAGAGAGAGAGAGAGAGAGAGAGAGAGAGAGAGAGAGAGAGTTTATACTTAAAAAGAAGGAAAAGAAGTAACAATGAAGAGTTATAATAACTGTGCCCTTCACATCCCGCCCTCCCCTCCCCCCCACACACGCACGTACATACCCAGGAACTGACACACACAGTCGCCTCCCGGAGGTGAAGGAAATAATGCTCTCTCTCTCTCTCTCTCTCTCTCTCTCTCTCTGCTCACTTAAGTCATCTGCATGGAGAGAAAAAATAGTTAAATCAGATTATATGCCGTCATATTTATCGTATGACTATAACATTTGCAGTTTTCTTATAATGTTGTCATCCCATCAAAGGAATAATGCTTTGTTTATCGTAATCTTAAGTGATATAAAAAGGTAATTATTATATGCATGTACGCAGGATTACTGCAGAGGCTTTTTTATACCTCTTCTTTACTGCTTTATTTTTGTATTTGGTGTGTTCATATCCTCTTCTTTATTATTTATGGAATATATGTCGATATTACAAAGCTATGAGTAACAGACAAGAGAATAATAAGGTGCAATGTGCATAAATAAATAGCTAAGGAAAAGGTGTTTCGCAGCTTTCTTGATAGGCCAGAAAACGACCCTCAAAGAATGTAAATAATACCGGCCCCCCGTCTCACAAATCAACCTAACTGACGGGCCAATCACTCGCAAAATTTAAGAGTAGACTCGTAATCCCAAAGACGAACGTAAACAATGCAGATCAACAGTCCCACAGAACAATGCAAATAATACAAGCCTGCAAACGGACGCCAAGCCAAAGTTTCCCTTCTTCCACGGTCCGCCATCCCAAATTTCGAGGGATAAGGAGAGGGAAGAGGGACTTTTATACAACCGGATAGCTGCGCCACCCGGTTATATCGGTGCCACCACTTGAAGACGTCCCCTTACATTACAGAAAACAAATTATATGTTTGCACTTTCAGAGAATATCGTAGATAATACAGGGCTGAAATACCTTAAAAAGACGTGCATAATATGATCGCTGCATCCCAAAACAATGTGGCGTTCCTCTACCAAAATATCCGCCGTAAAACATCACTGCTCCCACACTAACGCCGCCGTCACGACACCCAATATCCTCACTTACAGAACAAACTAAATAGTATAAGTCCGTACTAACTACTATACAACATACAAAACGTACGTGCTAAGCGTAAACAACATAAGCCCGTGGTCTCTGAAAATAGGGCGTTCACATATTGTATCCCTTGTAAATATCATGATTCCCTCGTTACGTATGTACTTTATTACAGCTAACACTTATGCCAACAGCCGTCAAAGTAAATAAAATAAGCTCAGTCTCACACCACGATGTACAATAAAGCCCGTGGACTCGCAAAAACAGCATGGCGGTCCCTTATTAAAATTTCCCGCGTAAATATCACGCCTCCCCCGTTACCGCCGACCGTCACGACACCAAAAGCGGTTCAGAATCCCTCTCCGCTTCCCCACTCAGCCAAATTAGGTGCTAGGGGAGTCATTTAGCTCTTCATTTTGCCGCCATGTTTAATTTCCGGGGGAGAGGGTGTGGCTCTGGTGACGTCACAGGCAAAGAGAGAGAGAGAGAGAGAGAGAGAGAGAGAGAGAGAGAGAGAGAGAGTTGGAAAAGGAAGGGTACTTATCTTTCTTTCCAATTCTCCCCCCCCTCTCTCTCTCTCAGGCACTGTTAGTTTACTCCAATTAGGCCTCATCTCCTCGTCTTTCCAAATAAGTTGTGCATACCCAAGAGACTTCCTTGAGAGTGATTGATGTAAGTGCTTTCGACCCTTACTCCAGGCACTGAATGCATAAATATTCAGGAAATTCAGCTTTGGAGAGACTTTTTGGAACTGGAAGGGTTAGATAAAACCTTCCTTCACCCCATCAGCATGAGGGACCTTTACTGTGCTGAGTAAAATCGTCTGTTTCCTATCTTTTCTTTTTGTGCTTATAAGATGGAGAAGGAGAGGATTATCTTCATTCCCTCCTCTACATTTGCTTCCCTGTTTTCTTTCTCCCATTTTTCCTTCCTTTCATCTCTTCTTCCCTCTTTTCTGTGTTCATTCCCTCCTTTATCTCTCTCTTTCCTCCCCCCCTCCCCTGCTTCTCCTGTACTTCCTTCCTCCTATCTTTTTTCTCTTTCCTTTCACTTCTTCTTCTTCAGTCATTCCTTCCCTCTTTTCTCTCGTCGTTCCCTCTTCATCATAATCTCTTCCTTCCCTCCCTCCTCCCTTGTTCCTTCAGTTCTTCGTTCCTCCATCCATCGTTTTCTCTTTCACTTCTCCCATCCTTCGTTTCTCTTCATTCCCTCCTTTTCTCCTTAATCTTTTCCTTCCCATCCCCCTCCCTTGTTCCTTCCGTTCTTCCTTCCTCCTTCCATTTTTTTCTGTGTTCTTTCCTTCCTGCTTCCTTCCCTCTAGTGTTCCTCCTCTTCGACATGTTTTCCCTCCATCCCTCAATCCATCCTCCTCCTCCTCTTCCTCTCTACCTTCCACCTTACCCTCCTTCCTTCCTTCTTCATCCCACCTATTCTCTCTCTCTCTCTCTCTCTCTCTCTAAGTATCCCCATTACAATATTTTAAATCCTTATCATAAACACCTCAAGAGTGGCTCAGGCGGACGCAAGGGCAAGGGCGGCATGCAAGCGAGCCTCACCCTTACCCCAGGCCGCCATATTGGACAGGGAGAACGGCAAGGAACCTTATTTTCATCAGTTTATAAGTCTTTTCTGAATCACACCTGCCTTGGCAAATTAGTTCAGTATATTTTATGCTATTTGTGTCTTGCTTTTTATCTGTGGTGCTGCAGAGGAACGCCTTCATGTGTAGGCACCAACATAAATGCGCGGCTCCACTACTGCACACAAACGTCCCTCAGTTCCCTCCCTATCCCTCTAAAATAAGATAGTGAATTGCAGAGGTAGGGGAACATCAGCCTGCAGTCCACTGGGTTTACATTTCAGATAAACCTGAGACGACTCTACTATTACTACTACTAACTGCCTTATATCAATGCGGCCAATGTCGAAATTTAAGATATAAAAAGCACATATTAAAACAGCAAAATATATGCAAAATAAACGGTAAAGAAGTGCTACAGATCTTTCCCCTTAGCCTGGCCCATATTTCCTTATTTTTCAATATTTAGTCACGTATTGTAGATCAGCGGCACAAACAATATTACGGTCGTGTATCACTTCCATAGCACTTCTTCCTGACTAGCATCATATTCTAGCGTCGATCCTTTGTAAACCTTAGTACTGAAGATACAGAGACGGCAATTTCTGGCCATATTAGAGTGAACAGAATACAGTGAGGCTCGTAAGTGGGCGAAAATGTGGATCCAAAGACTCAAGGGAGCAGTGAGGTTACCTGACCTCCTTGAGAACCATAAGAGCTACTTGCATAAATTTTACCCTCTCAGAATACAGGGTGGCCCATATATAACGCTCCTTGAATTAACTGAACTAAAACTCTGTGAACGTGCATCGAAAGTCAAGAACGCGATGGTGCTTTAAACTCGAGCAGCCAAACTAAGCAGGTGGGAAATGTTATGTGGAAAAAACCAAGACTTGTATGGTATACCAATGATAAAGAAAAGGGTTACTGAAGGACTGTTTTGTGTAATGCAACAAACTTGGCCCAGATTTTCATCCTTTTGTAGATTATTTCACGCATTTAAGTGACAGAATAAGAAAATGCTACGGTTCTCCACCCTTTCCATAAAATTTTTCTTTCACCAACTTGGCCCAGATTCTTAACCATTTGCAGCTTACATCACGCAGCTCACTGGTAAAAGAAGACAATACTCTGGCTCTACATCGTCTCCACAACACTTCTTCTTGACTTGCATCATATTCAAGCATTTAATCTCTTGTTACAACTCATATGGTTTGATGGAGAAGTGGCAGTCTTTAGGCCAAGAGTAAAAGGAGTATAAACGCCAGCTCACCTCAGACGTCTAGTGTTCTCAGTAATAATTAACTTGTGTGGCTGAAGATAAGAGAGGTTTTCTTTTTTATAATAGACTGTGGCGAGTGTATGGTGGAGGAACTGAGAAATGAAAGACAGCAGGAAATTCTAGATGTGGAAGGATTGTGGGTGGGGTGAGGGGTAAGGGTGTGTAAGGGTGGGGGAAAGGTGAGTGGGTGTTGGTGCGAGAGGTGACGGTGTGGGCGGTGCAAGAGAGGTGAGGGTGGGTATGGTCGGGTTAAGCGTGGGCGGGGTGTTCTAGCGAAGGGTGACGGTGTGTGTGTGTGTGTGTGTGTGTGTGTGTGTGTGTGTGTGTGTGTGTGTGTGTGAGAGAGAGAGAGAGAGAGAGAGAGAGGTGACAGTGTGGGCGGGGTAAGGGCGGGGTCAGTCAGTCTCTTGCTAGCTCAGTCGGCAACCAAACGTCGACTAAGCTGGACGTGTCCCGCTGTCTGCCGTGTGTCTGTTTAACCCAAGTGTCCGTATTGCAGTGTCCGTGGTAGTGTGTCCGAGCATGTGTCCTACCTGAAGTGACCCTGTGTCAGTTGTCGTCGCTGAAGTGTACTTTTTGAACCGAACGTGACTGTAACCAAATTCCCAGAGACAAAAGTACCTTCCCAAAGTTTTGACGAACACATAGCGGAAAAATCGAACCATCTGAAATACACACTGGTAGAGATAGGGTTTTCACTGTATTTCGCCATCTGTAAATTTTCTTCAGACGGAACTGGGACGACAATATGTACAATATGTGGTTTAAATGAGTGAATGAAATGCCGCGTTGGTGGATGAAATGTCTGCGTTATCGTGATGTGTTTCTTCTTCATTTCTTCAACACGGTTATTCTGTTTTGCATTATATGTCTTCTACTGTACTAATATTACTCTAACTTGTCCTAAAATTGTCCTCTTCCCATCTTGAATCCTGAGATACATTACAACACTCGACTATGGTTCTAGTCACGAAGAGGTGCTATGGGGAGAATGTAAATCCGCAACATCGTATTTTTCTGCCTTTGAGCTACTGTACGTGACATATGCTACAGACGGACGAAAATCTGGGCTAAGTACAACGGGTGAATGTATTTAGTCAGAGAGAGATCCCTGTAGCGATGGTAACTCCTTTGGTGCTGTAGAGGGACGCCTTCGTGTGGTGGCAACGATATAACCGAGCTGCGCCACTGCCCGGTTATACGCCCCTCAACTACTTTCCTATCCGCCATGACGAGAATGGTGGACTGCAGGAGGAGGGCAACTTCAGTCTGCAGTCCACCGGGTTCACGTTCAGATAAGTCGGGTTGCAGAAACTACTCCTTCACTACGATCACATCTTAACTACGGTCACATCTTAACTACAATCACATCTTTTATATTTCATATATGCTTTCGACAGACACTTTCATTCTGCCTAAGATGACTGCAAAAGTCATCCTTACCAGTGAGAAAAAAACTAATACTAATAACAACAACAACAACAACAACAATAATAATAATAATAATAATTATAATAATAATAAAAATAATAATAATAATAATAACCAAGACCCTTTAATTTCGAGAAGCCTGGACACACCTTGCTAAAAGCCTGAGTTCGTAGGCATAGGGAAAGACAGACGCCTTGTGACATTTACACACACACACACACACACACACACACACACACACACACACACACACACACACACACACACACACACACACACACACACACACACACAGCACAAACCTTCAACGCAATCTCGACAAAAGTATACCTACGGATCGCCCGGCTGAAGTGACCAGATTTCTGAAGTCCATCGGCTTCAAGTCTAGACGAAGAATGTACAAAAAAAATCACGCTGGAAAAGATCAGTACAAAACTAAAAGACAGATGGATGTGGGACCATGAGGGCCGTAATATAAGGCGTTACTATAATCTACGGGAATTAAAAACCTTGCGTCCGAATGTGACCGACTAACTGGGCCACTATAAGAAGACTCCCACGTGGAAGGGAGAGAGAGAGAGAGAGAGAGAGAGAGAGAGAGAACCGTAAAAAAAAAAAAGTCTTCGCAGTAATGGGGGTTAAAAGCTAATATGACCTTGCTTGAGTCGTTAGTGTAAAATTGAAGGCTCAGAAACCGTCAGCTTAATTTCGAACTTTACGGCTTTATCTTCATTAGTGCACGACTGTTAAAAGCTTGTGATTTATGGGTGAAGGTTACAGATTAATTTAAATCATAAATCGTTATGAAATATTCATTGCTTAAAATTTGATTAGGTGATACGAATATTGATGACTGTGTTACTCTTGCCTTCTTGCATTGCTGGAACATGAGATAAGTAGAGCCTAGAGATGTTTGTTCTTCTAAAGGCGAGTTGACGTCATTTAAATCGTTGGTAAAGAATAATAGTTTCGAAAATTCTTGGGTAATACGAATTCTGGTGACTCTATGAACTAATTAAAGACGTTAGGATCTCTTTGCAAATAACATCCCTGGTTTTACGTGCCATTTGAGCAGACTGGGAACACAGAAACAGGTGATGGAATGAAGGATGTATTAGCTTAGTGGAAATAGATCTGATGGAAATACAACTGACTGGAAATAGATCTGATGGAAATACTACTGACTGGAAATAGATCTGATGGAAATACTACTGACTGGAAATAGATCTGATGGAAATACAACTGACTGGAAATAGATCTGATGGAAATAGTTGACTGGAAATGGATCTGATGGAAATAAAATGACTGGAAAGAGATCTGCTGGAAATACACCTGACTGAATAGAATTAACTAATATAAAAGTTTACTGAAATAGAAATGACCGATACCGTATGAAACTCACTGAAACATGACTGATTTGAAAAGGAGATAGCTGATCGGAATATGGATTAAGTAGTGAAAATTGATCGAAAACTGATTCTGTATATCCTGATATAATTACTCAGATTAATAGACCAAATCTACTCGTAAGCAGCCTCCAAATTAGCCACTAATTTTTTCCAGAGACGAGTCATTTACCGACAGTAAACAAACAGTTAATGGCTAAGAACTACAATATGCGTAACTAAATAGCCTGGAAGCTAGATTATCTACGAACAAATAGCGAAGAAAGTACAGTTTAAATTCCCAGAAACATATTAATCGTCCAAAAGCACTACAAACAGCTTGAAATCATTAAAAAAATAACCCTAGGACTATAAAAGCATCAAAAAGGAGAAACAGCAAAAAAAAAAAAAACGCAAAACTTCGGGAACGAACTTGTAGCCCAGAAAAAATATTAATAGCCAAGAAAATAGTCACAGGACCACCCATGGGCTATAAGCGATCGATCATGTGAAGCCAAAAGGAGGAGAACCCGTAGGAGAAAGTGAACAAGAGACAGAGAAAGTGAGCTATCTCTAAAATGGCCCAAACGTGTCTCCAAACCCTCTTCGTTCTCCTCCTGCTTCCTCTCCTCCTGCTACTTCTTGCGTCACCACCCTGCCTCGCCTCAGGTAAGCTTCAGTATTTGTGTGTGTGTGTGTGTGTGTGTGTGTGTGTGTGTGTGTGTGTACCCCCAAATATTCATGACTTCACCACCAGGGCATTGGGCTGGTCTCCTACCCTATCCCTACTCCACCCACCCCCTGTTCCCTTCAGTCGTGTAGGACACATACTCGTAGGCTTAAACACACACACACACACACACACACACACACACACACACACACACACACACACACACACACACACACACACACACACACACACACACACACTTTCTCTCTCTCTCTCTCTCTCTCTCTCTCTCTCTCTATCTCTCATTTTCAGCGTGCAGTGTGGTCAGTCCCCATCGGCTGTGGTCAGTGTGTGTCTACTTTGGCCTTCAGGGGTGACAAGTGTGGTGGAGCCAGGCGTGTCACTTTACGCTGCGGTGAAAGCATGTTTTGGTCTAACTTTCTATCCATCTATCTATCAATCTACCTATCTCTCTGTCTGTCTGTCTGTCTGCCTACTTATCTACCTTACTTTGATAAGCCTACTACGGTGGACGCACACTGATCACAACCTATGGGGCTAAATAGTATTGCATAGAGAGAGAGAGAGAGAGAGAGAGAGAGAGAGAGAGAGAGAGAGAGAGAGAGACGATGTTCAAATGCAAGGTTGCAAATTTAAGTTTGTTTGAGTTACGGTACGTTTGACGGTTCACTGGTCGATTGCTTTGTTTTTGTGGCCTTACCTCCCTTTTGTGTGTGTGTGTGTGTGTGTGTGTGTGTGTGTGTGTGTGTGTGTGTGTGTGTGTGTGTGTGTTATTGCTACATTTTGACTACTTTATATTTCTTGGGACATAATTTTTGAAACTTGGGGAGTTAGATGAGGCCTTTCTAAACCCTTTGAAATACGAGAAGCCTTTCCTTAAGTTGAGTAAAATCGCCTGGTACTACCAAGAATGAAAAAAAAAAAAACTACGTAACCCGAATGCAATGTGTATTTTAAACCATGTGACTCTCTCTCTCTCTCTCTCTCTCTACTACTACTACTACTACTACTACTACTACTACTACTACTACTATTACTACTGCTACTACTCTCACACAATTTTGCTTAACGAAGGATTTTTGTACCGATAGTGAGCCAAATTTCGCCCACATCCCCATCCTCTTCGGTGGAGGATTTGGTGGACAGGAGTTACCTCTCTTGCTTTACTGTTCTTCCCTGAAACTCATAAAAGAATACCGAAATCATTGTTCCGTATTCTCGTCAGTTATGGAACTCCCCCCCCCCAACACCTTTTCCTGAGCGATTTCTTTTGCTTATTCCACCTTAGTACCCTCTTCCGCTTTATATAAATCCTTCCAATATCGCCATACTCTGCATAAATAACGTGCAAAAGGGTATCAACCAGCCAGGTCCAAAATCAAATCACTAAAGAAGAGGTGTTAGGGAGCTTCCTTACCCGATGAGAATACACAGCACCTTACATCGCCACAGCCAGCAGGAAACTTTTCATGGACTTCCTCGTTACAGTACATTCATTTACTGCATAAAAAAAAGGAACCAAGGGCTGAAATCCTGCAACACTCATCCCTAAACGAAATCTAACAGTCAAATATCAGAGTCAATATCCACTAATTCCGATCCGCCTGTACACAATGCTTTTGAAAGACGGGCGGTGACGGGAGGAAGGATAGAAGGATATTTATATGGAGATGTGAGACAATTTTCTATGTAAATTCTATGTAAATGAGGGACGGGCATATAGAGTGTTGGTGTCTTTGCGTTTGAACCCTAACTGGTCGAAAACAGAGAGAGAGAGAGTGGGTTTGTATTCGTGTGTGTTTTAGGGAGCCTCCCTAAGAATGCGGTTGAAAAACACCCCGCAAATATCATCACACTAGTCTGAGTAAGACAGTACATTTTCATTACTGACCGTAGGTATTAGTGGTCAAGTAGCGACATGTGAAGGTGTGAGGTGCCATCAGTTGGGTATAGGAATGCTGGGCCTTAGGATCTGTATTTTGTAGCCTATGTCCATGGTGGGATACACAAAAACAGCAGTAACAGTTGCAACCCTAGGTTCATCTGAAATGTGAACCCAGTGGACTGCAGGCTTAAGTTGTCCTCCTCCTGCAGTCCACCATCCTCCTTTTGGGAATACGGAGGGAGCTGAGGGAGGTTTGTATAACCCGGCAGCTCCACAGCCCAGTTATATCTTCGTCACCACAAGAAGGCGTCTCTCTCTAACAGCTGACAGTGTAAGAAAAATAATAAATGAAACGCAAAAGAATACTAACGTGCCATATATAAAAATAAACAAGTATCGAAGAAGGGCTATGAAGGCTGTGGGGAGCCTTCAATGACAACGACAGAACACGCGTCAGAATCCATATACAATTCTGTCATAAAGTGAAGGATATTTACCGCCCCGTCCCAGCACCGATATTACCCCTGCCCATCATCACATAAACGCGTATTATCCTTATGGAACGCGTGGGTATAAACAGGGTATGTCGGTATGCGTGTGCCCTATCTCAGTTAACCATTTGGCGGGCATGTGACGGAGTTAGGTTTTTAATACTGGTTGATGGTGTGCGGTTGTGCGCAGATGAGAGAGGTTGCTAACTACCTAGGTTGCTCTCCGCCATCATCCTAACCCTGTTTCCGTATAAGGTGAGTAGGACCCACAAATAAAAAGAAGGAATAAATAAACTTAAGAGAACTATGAACAGCCCATTCTGAGGAGAGACCTAGGCTAAGTATAGTACTTCTGCATCGTAACGACCGGCCTGTATACGTCTGACATGGACGGGAAGCTGTAGCGCCCAGGTTCAAGCCTTTCACGCATGGACATAGATGTGGAAGATCTTTGGAGTGTAGGGTGTGAAGATTTGTTGTGGTGGAGAGTGTGTATAAGTGTGCATGATTTTGGAGAACAAGGCGTGTGAAAATGTGTTCTGGCGGAGTGGGTACATACGAGGAGAGTGTGTGTATTTGCTTTGGAGTGATATGGACCTCCCATATCCATGCATTCATCACCCAAGCCTTCGAAATTTATGTCTGCTAATATTACTTCCTCTCTTTATGACTTCCTCATCTACAAAAACTGAACTGCCTGCTTAGAAACTTGTGACGTCGACATTCCTTGGCTCATGTCAGTTACATCCTGTGTTCACATACGTGTGTGTGTGTGGTAAACAGTCACATGGGCGGCGTCAAGCACAGCTTGGTGAATGGCAGGGAAGGAAAGACGCAGAACTACGAATAGAATAAGAAAAATAACCTAAGAACGTTGCCTTCACTTGAGACGCGGACGAACTAGTTTTCATTTAAATTAACTTTCAGCTCAGACAACTAGATAGCAGTGTGACAGATGCATTGAACGGTCTCCAAAACAGACATCGTTACTTTTTATTAATTAATTTACTTATGTTTTTCTGGTAAAGTGGGTTTTACAGTGGCCTGATTATTTTTTGTAATTTCATGCATGCAACGGCCATAGCTATTCGAATTAAAGGGGAGGGAGAGACTTCAAAGTGCGGTACACTAAGCATCTTTCTAGTCAATAAATAACATATAAGACAATGTTCAGGTGTAATATGCAAAATAAACTGCTATGGAAGAGGCGCCAAACAGTCTCCAGTGTCTTCGCAAGTAAGGTTCAAATTGTCAGACCGTCATTTTGTATCAAGGGAGTACACAAGGTTTACATAGGAAGTACAGATAACAGGAGGTCTGTTGGCCCATGACGAGGTTCTCTGCTGGAAAAAAATAAAAATAAAAGGCTATCCCTACTAAGATCTAACTAACGTGTAGAAAAGAGGAAAGCTCTCCCCCACCCACCAAACCATCCGCTCGACCTAGAAGGAAAAAGATAGAAAAAACAAAACTAACACCATGCGTGTTAGAAAACAAACATGGAAGTTTTACAGGAGAGGCAGAAGAGGTGCGACTATGCACTATGTAATTATCTATTTATCTATCTGTCTACGTATTTAGATATACTGGCAAAATCGGTAGAGAGGCGGCCTGCAGTCCAAATGGACTCAGGTTCGAATCCCGGCTGGGGCAGGGAACAGTTTAAGGATTTGAATTTCTTAAAAAGCAGACTTTTCTGATTTACCAGATGACCCACCGGCATGTCATAAAAATACTCCTGCTAATACCAGCACACCAGTCCTGTATGAGACAGCCCTAGCATGTATTCAATATGGATGGTGGGCGTTAGCGCCGAATTGGTGACATGTTGAGATGTAGGAGGACTACTGGGACTTAGGAATAGGCCCTGAAGCCTTTGCCCAGAGTCGGACACGTAAAAATAAAAAATAAATAAATAAAAGCTAGATAGAAACACAACCAGAGATACACACACACACACACACACACACACACACACACACGAGAGAGAGAGAGAGAGAGAGAGAGAGAGAGAGAGAGAGAGAGAGAGAGAGAGGTATCCTTAGCTTGCTCTCAGAGTATCATATTTTGCAAGGGGTGTGGTAAAGAAGCATTTGGCTGCAGAAGAGAGAGAGAGAGAGAGAGAGAGAGAGAGAGAGAGAGAGATAACCATTAATCTGATCGTTCGAAGTTGATAATAGAACTGAATATAAATCAGGAGGTTGAGGTTTGCCGACAGAATTTGATGTAAAGTTGTAGGCTGATGACTGAAGGTTGTTGGCAGAACTGAAGGCTAATTTGGGTGTTGCAGCTGCTGGTAGAATTGAAGGTTGATGATGATAATGAAGGTAAAAGTCGTGAGGTGGAGTTGGGGATTGAAGGTTGATGACAGACTGGTGCAGGTGGATTTAGAATTTAAAGTAAATCTAAAGGTTGCTGTTGCTGGTCGAACTGGTGACTGATGATGGAACTGAGGATAATAGTGGAGGGTTGAGGTTGAGGATTGAAGACTGAGGGAGGGCTGATGGAGGCTGAGTATTGGTGGATAGAGGTATGCCTTTTTTACTATAACTTGGCCTAAAATTGCCATCGCTTCATCTTGAATGCTGTGTTGTAATAACAGATTAACATTAGAATATGATGCTAGTCACCGAGAGGGACTATGAAAAGGTTGTAGTGTTAATCTTGTCTCTTTCTGCATCTGAGCTAAGAGAAATAAGCTGCAAAGGGACGAAGGTGTGAGCCAAGTAAGCGTAAAAGAACTATGATAGACGTAATTAAAGGTAAATGGTTGAAGGTTAGAAGATGATGGTATAATTGATGGTATACTTGGAAGATGGAGAGAGAAGGTTGATGATGGAACGGAAGATAAAACTGGAGGTTGAAGACTGAGGACTACTGAATGTATAGTAGATGTGAAGGTGACACGATATATGCCGGGGGAAGGAGGGGTAGTGTTTGGAGGTAGGGGTGTGTGAGGTGGGTGGGTGTGAGGTGGGAGATAGGGTTAAGGATGAGGTGGGTGAATGTGATGTGAGGTGAGATGGGGTAATGGATAAGGGATAAGAGGATAAGGTGGGTATATGTGGGGTGGAGTGAGGGGTAAGGTGGGATGAGGGGGGGAGGTTGGGGGATGAGGTGTAGGGGGGGGTTCAGCTGTTTATTACACTACCGCCCCATCATAAACTTGTGTGTTGCTGCAGCTGCCCCCCGCCAAACCTTTCCCTGAAGTCTTTTCATTTCTCATGGCCCAAAACTGCCATCTCTTCACCATGAATGCTCAAGTGTAACAACAGATTAATACTGGAAGATCATGCTTGTCGCGAAGAAGTGCTGTAGCAAGGAGTTTTATTTTATTCATCACCATCTGACATTCTCTTCAAAATGGGATGGCCCTCTAACAGTAGTAATAATAACAGTAGTAGTTAATAGCAACAACCCCAGCTTCATTTAAACGTGAACCAAAAGTGTCTTTCTGCAGTCAACCATTCTTTCGGGGGATGGGGAGGAAACTGAGGGATGCTTGTATAACCGGGCAGCACCACCACCCGGCCATACGAAACTTCAAAAGTCTGCCTAAAACTTAATCAAAATAATCCACACCAGAATACCAAGAAAACGCTCAAAACAAACGAAGCCAAAGAGAGAAAAGTAAAGCAAATTAAAGCAAGAAAGATAGTTCACACACAGCGCTCTTGACCCACATATAATTATACCCACTCCGAGACCCGGAAGCACGACCGTTCTAAAACCTGGTTTGTGATTGGTTAACGGGTGAGAAGGGCGAAACCTAACCTTGGATCGTGATTGGTTCAACTCGAGCCTGTGATAAAACAGTGTGTTACTGGCAGGAAAAATAATAGTAACAGTAATAACAACAACAATAATAATAATAATAATAATAATAAGTGATGAAGATGATGATGATGATAAGGAGAGAATAGAAATAAGTGCTAAAATATACTAAAAATACAAATGATAATAATCCATCATCCAGTCCTGCAGTTCCTAGTTAGGAGTGTGGGAATCCGGGGTTAGACAATTCATTACGGATCTTTAAGGCAAAAGTGACCAGTCGCTTACACCTGAACGGCATTAGGTGAGCAATAAACCCATCCACCTCTTACATAAACCCATATGCACCACATCCAGTTGGAGCATCTTAACCAATTAGACCACCAGGCGTTCAATACTGGTTAAATGGTTACCATCCAACGTAGTACCGAGTAAATGGTTTTCTGGCGTACAGGAAGCCATTTATTTTGTCACTCACTAAAGCTTTACTGGTACCTGGAGGTTGCACTACACAAGTGAGTGGATGGCATACGCCCCCACCTACTTGGGAAAAAATGAATAAATAAAATAAAAATACTTGAAACTAATTATTGAAGGGCTACGTCAGAGTAGAGCGCCTGAACGTACTAAACCACCAGGAGTCGTAATTCTAATTTTGAGTCCGATTAATAAAGGGAAATGCTTAGAATCCAGGATAGGAAAAGGAACGCACAAAAGTAGGAGGATTATCAGCAGAGTGCCCAGTGAAACAGGCTACACATCTCTCCCCTCATTATTCAGTCTTGGAAAATCTCATCTCCGCATCACAGGCATAAGTTCTTGCAGTGAGTTTCATTCGCATTCGTATCGCTTGAAGGATAGAGCCCATTGGTCTATCTTCAATCCGTCGACTACCGAGTTACGGCGTTGGACAGGGATTCATTCACGTGGTTGCACCGGTCTGACTTGGCGGTTCCAGTACCTGTTAATACAAACGTCCCCTCCTATCCCCCGAGAAGACGATGGCGGACTGCAGGATGAGAGTAGCTTAAGCCTGCAGTCCACCGTGTTCACGTTTTGGATGAGTCTAGGGCCACATCAACAACAACCCGTCCCTCATTCATTCTCTGTACTCAATTTCCTGGCTGTTCCGTACCCAAGGCTTTCAATACCCCAACCACTTTTCATACTTGCGAACCTATAATTTCCCCTTCCGTTTCGCACTTCCCCTTCCCTCTTCTATCACTGCACCTACGAAGAGCCACGAGGGCAGGTTCACCAACAGTTCTCTGCCTTGCCTTCCATATTTCTCATTCCTCCCCAAACGACAGAGGATATCCTTCCTTCTTATACTCTGTTGTACATTCCATATTGCTATCACATAAAAAGTAGTTTATGTACAATCTTCCGTGGCCTGAGCCGGCAGGGAAGTGATGGGCAAATTTCTGCTCATGGCTGTATATCTGGGCTCACAAGTTCCTGGTACAGACAAAAACCTAAGTAATGTCACAGGGAATCCCATAAGTTTGGAACCATAAGACAAGTTCTGAAAAAGACATGTATTAATAGTAGTAGTGGTAGTAGTAGTAGTTGTAGTAGTTGTAGTAGTAGTAGTAGTAGTAGTAGTAGTAGTTGTAATAGTAGTTGTAGTAGTAGTAGTAGCAAAATCAGGCTCATCTGAACGTGAACCCGGTGTACAGCAGGCTAAAGTTACCCTTCTTCCGCAGTTTACCATAAGGAGGGAACAGAGGGACGCTTGTATAGCTAGGCAACTCACCGACAGGTCATATCGGTGCCACCACGTGAAGGCGTCCCTCTCCAATACCAAAAACCTACGTGTTCTCACAGCATACGATTTATTATACTTATTACACCTTACGCCTTCTTTTTAACTTAGTATTCATTGGATTGACTCTGATAGGTAATATGAAGAGCATATGTTTGAGAAGGGGGTCAGGATTCCATAGGCTTTAACACTGAATGAATGAGTGTGTGGCCCATATTAATGGACATGCTATTGATAAGTTCTCCCTAAGTCATTTTTCAAATTGCTTTCTGGGCTCCATCTAACCCTACCTTTGGGGAGGAAAAGAGGCGGGATGATGATGGTATGACTGATGATGATGATGATGATGGATGAAGACTGATGACTGCTGATGATGATGGATGAAGACTGATGACTGATGATCATGATGATGGATGAAGATACTCTGATGATGATGATGATGATGATGATGATACACCTACCGTAACGTCTTTTCCATTTTATTCGTGCAAACACCTGATTATTTTAGTCAGCATAGAAAAGACTCGTCGTAGTTATAGGTAAGTGAAGGCTCTTGTTTTCACACTTCGAGTTGGAAAAGCGTCCCCTAAGCTGAATAAAATCTCTCTCTCTCTCTCTCTCTCTCTCTCTCTCTCTCTCTCTCTCTCTCTCTCTCTCTCTCTCTCTCTCTCTCTCTCTCCATTCACCAAGACATAACACTTTCAACACCCACCTACTCTTTCAACACTCGTCACTTTTATCTTCACTAGGTGTCAGATTTCGAAGATCACAAATATTTACAACATTCCCCATGCAGACTACAAAGGTCCCGTTCACTATTAGCAGGCAACGCAGAATCATCTACAAATATCAAATTTAAATGATTCTACAGTGATTCAAATCCTCATGAATTAATATCTACCTCACGTCCATCTCTGTAGCTTGTTCTTTCATCTCTTTCATAAGCTTATTTATATGTATACTGAACACCATGAGGACTGATAGAATAATAATAGTAAGGAGATAAGGAATAGTTGAGAGAGAGAGAGACTGGATACGGTGCGCCTTGCAAATCTGTCGTCAGTCAGTCTGTGATACCAAGTGATAGGAGGAGGAGGAGGAGGAGAGAGAGAGAGAGAGAGAGAGAGGGGGGGGGGAATAATACATGGAAAGAGGATAGAGTTACAAATGAGAGTATTTTGTCATCGGAGAGAATCTGGTGATGGTTATGAACGGGTACTTAAGTGGTTTTGTAGTGTGTGTGTGTGTGTGTGTGTGTGTGTGTGTGTGTGTGTGTGTGTGTGTGTGTGTGTGTGTGTGTACTAGTACTGCCATTACCAAGCCATCCCATCTGGCCCCGTCTGGTATGATAACTCGATACCTCTTCATTCACACACACACACACACACACACACACACACACACACACACACACACTTCCATCTTTTTCTGTTATTAGGTATCTTAATGAAATGGTCCTGCGGCAATTCTGTCCCTGCTCAGTAACAACACATCCTCTCTCAACACCCCATCCTCCCTCATACACCTAAACTTCACAGATTATTTTCAATGTGCTTCTTCTCCTTCTCTTCACCCACACTCTCATGTAACCCTCCATATTAGGTCCAGTACAGAACCGGATCGTCTCCTCGGTAAGGGAGTGATGGTTTGAACTAGCCTGTCCTTATGCTGGCAAAGTACCGCGGGAGATCGGGTGTCTGCAGTAAGGCGCGTCCCCACCAGATGTCTCCTGGCGCGGGCGGGTGCGGGAGGGAGTTCTGAATCACCGTAACCCATATAAATAGCCCCACAGGACTATCATCACTAAAACTACAAGCATCATCATCACCACTATCACCACTACCATCGCCATCATGATAACCAGCATCATCACTTTATAGCATAACCGCTAGTATCGCCACCACAGTTACCAGCATCATTACTATCACCACCACCACAACCATCAGCATCACCACTATCACCACCACCACGATCACCAGCATCACCACGATCACCAGCATCACCACTATCATCATTATCATCATTTTACCCTCATTAGGACCATACAACAACATTCTCTCTCTCTCTCTCTCTCTCTCTCTCTCTCTCTCTCTCTCTCTCTCTCTCTCTCTCCAGGTCACGCACCACGACCCCTCCCGTTCCGAACATTTTTTCTGTTTTCCTTTTTATTTCCACAAAGGAGTCAGGGTTAGAGAATGAGCAGTCAAGATTTACGCTTTTGCCGTTTCACGCTGTCTCAGGTAGAGGGTGAAAAAAGGTGGTCTGAAACACACACACACACACACACACACACACACACACACACACACACACACACGAGAGAGAGAGAGAGAGAGAGAGAGAGAGAGAGAGAGAGACCGGTTCTACCCACACTTCACTATCACATACCCTCTACCTCTTCACACCTTCTCCAGTTCACACGTGCGGTCTGTTATATGGTTGATCTCTCTCTCTCTCTCTCTCTCTCTCTCTCTCTCTCTCTCTCAAATTCCCGCCAGAAATAAAAATTTCTCTCTCGTCTAAACAAGAGATTGTTGACATTTTCGGCCACACTATTTTTGCGGCTACACTAACTTTTATTAGATAATTTTTCCCTCGTTATATATATTTTTTACTCCAAGTTATTTTTCTTCCTGCATTTTTCACACCGAACTTATTATTTTTCAATACATTTTTCCATCCAAGTTACCTTTTTTGACATTTTTATTTTTGGGGGGTACTTTTAGGTTAATCTGTATGTGTGTGTGTGTGTGTGTGTGTGTGTGTGTGTGTGTGTGTGTGTGTGTGTGTGTGTGTACGCTGGGCTACGGCTGTGTTTTGGCCAGGTTATGACCCAATGGATTTTACAGGATCAACGGGAATGAGAATATTTTTTAACATGAGAGAGAGAGAGAGAGAGAGCATACCTTGCGATCCACACATGGTGGTCTGCCTTTATTATTATTAGAAAGACTTACTCGCTAATTCTAGAAATCTAAGACTTGGAGAGAGAGAGAGAGAGAGAGAGAGAGAGAGATTTATAATGTATAAGGCAGAAAATGATGATGATGACGATGATGATGATGATGATGAGGAGGAGGAGGAGGAGGAGGAGCAAGGGGAGGTGCTGGAGGATGGTGGAAGACGAAGGAACAGGTGAAGATATTGGATGGTAGAGGAGTGGAAGTGGGAAGGAGGAAGGGCGGGATGGAGGGGTAAGATGGAAAATAGGGAGAGAGGGATGGGGCAGGGAGAAAGATAAGATGATGGGAGCACTAGTAATGATTGTGGTTGTGGTGATAATAGTAGTAGCAGTGGTGGTGGTGGTGGTGGTGGCAACAGTGATGATGATGATGGTATACTCTTTTTACCTTAACTTGGTCTATATTTTCATTTTTTTGTAGCTTATTTCACAGCTCTGGTGGAGAATGACAATACTATGGCTCTACTGTAGATCCCTTCCATAGTGCTTTTCCGTGACTGGCACCATATTCTAGTGTTAATCTCTCGTTATAATTATGCATTCAAGATTTACAGAAGACAGTTTTAGGCCAAAACTGTGTAAAAAGACTATAGTAGTAAAAGTGATCGTGGTAGTAATGACAGTGAGAAGTGGTAGTGGTGGAAGTAGCGGGAGTAGTGGTGGTGGTTGTCCTATTCTCCACTTGCTTTAACATAGTGTGAAATATCCATCCATCCATCCATTGCCAGACGCCATGTATCCCAAACGGGGTGGTCAAGGGCTTAGAGTTAATTGTTTTACAGGGAGGGGCACTAATCCTCCACCAACCCCACTGGACACGTAGGGATGCCAACAGCATCTGGTGTTCCCAGGCGGTACAATAATAAATGGATAGCAACGATAAGAAGAATAACACTAGAATAGAATGCTTGTCACAATGAAGTGCTATGGAAAGGATGTAGAGACGAAACATTGTCTTATTCTGCCATTGAACTGCTAGAAATTTACTGGAAAAGGTAAAAAATAGTAGAGATATTAATAAGATGGTGTTAATAGGGAAATAGGACGGTAGTAGAAGACATGACTGTGTGTGTGTGTGTGTGTGTGTGTGTGTGTGTGTGTGTGTGTGTGTGTGTGTGTGTGTGTGTGTGTGAACAGGAAGGTCGTATGTAAGTTGTTAGTGTGTCCTAGGAAAAAGTAGCAGAACCAGCTGTGTGTGTGTGTGTGTGTGTGTGTGTGTGTGTGTTTGTGTGTGTGTGTGTGTGTGTAGGAAGAACAAGGAGAAAAGTGGGACACGAGAGGGAGGAAGGCGGAATGGGAAAGAGAGGTAAATGGAAAAGATAGGAGAGAAGGTTAATATGAAGGAATAATTAAATTGGATAGGAAGGAATTATAAAGTAGACGTAATGAACGAGAGAGAGAGAGAGAGAGAGAGAGAGAGAGAGAGAGAGAGAGAGAGAGAGAGAGAGAGAGAGAGAGAGAACAGACAGGGTTGGAATGGTAAGAGTTGCAATAATGAGTTCCTGAGAGTTAGGTGGAGACGACGACCTTGATGGGGCTGTAAAACACACACGCACACAATTATATTCACACACACACACACACACACACACACACACACACACACACACACACACACACACACACACACTGCCTATGACATTCATTTAAATACAGTATCTAGGCATGCCAGTTTGACTGGATCTTGATTTTTTTTTTTTTCAGTAATCTTTGAAAAAAAAAAGCAAAAAAAACGGCGTACGAGTACACGTGTTAACTCCTCAAGCATCCAAAATACACCCAGTCACATATAAACACATATACAAACACATTTACCCATATACACACACACAACGATACCCAACTACCTGCGGCCTACATACATACAGACAAACACAAACAGACAGACGTAATGTAAACTTAACCGACCTACATACATACATAAACACACAGACACACACACAGACATGATGTAAACTTAAGCAAACGTACCATATAGATTAATCAGCCATTCCCTCAAACATACACACACGCACACAGACGTACATAACCACTTGCAGATGCATACATTCTTTTTTTCTTCCCATCTTTAGTGATCATAAATTTCTATCATTCCGTCTATCTATGCTGCCTCCAGTGTATCTACCGACCTGTCTAACTATCCAACTTCCATGCCTGTAACATAAAGTATTTACTCTCCAACTTAAATAATTTCCTCTCCAACACACACACACACACACACACACACACACACACACACACACACACACACACACACACACACACACACACACACACACACACACACACACACACACACACACACACACACACACACACACACACTAGCATTCCCCCCCCCTCCCTCTAGGAGCCACATTGTTGTCGGGTAAGATTCAGTCAGACACAACAAAAAACACGTGAGTTTGTTTACATTCGTGAAGACGCTTTGTATATTTGAATATTGACTATAATTTGGTGGAACGTCAAACAATACTTCAAGGTTGAGAGAGAGAGAGAGAGAGAGAGAGAGAGCGTACGAAATCATATGATGAGTGTATATAGTATGTAGCCTACATGCCTGTGCATGTGTGTGTTTGTGTGTGTGTGTGTGTGTGTGTGTGTGTGTGTGTGTGTGAGAGAGAGAGAGAGAGAGAGAGAGAGAGAGTAGGCGTGTGAGACGAGGAATATGTTGGTGTATATGACCTTGGATAGGGTTAGGTTACTACGGTCTCCCCCCACCCCTCCGTCTTATTCTTCTTCCTTCTCCTCGTCCTCCTCCTCTCCTTCTTCTCCCTGCTTCTTTCTCTTCTGATCCTCGTCGTCCTACCCTCCTCCTTCTCCTCTTCTTATTCCTACTTCTTCCTTTTCTCCATATTCCTATTTCATTTGAATATTTCCCATCTTCTTACCGTCTTCTCAAATCATATTTACTGTCTGACATCATTCTTTTCCTCCTCCTCCACCTCTTCAAAGTCTACTTTTCTTAATCATCTTACTTTTCCTGCTTTCTTCTCTGTCTTTTTCTCCTCCTCCTTCTCTTCAATTTCCGCATTTTCCTTCTTCCTTTTTCTCTCTTTCTCCTCCATTTTTTTTCTTCTCTTCCTCCTCCAACTTCTCCATCGATCTCCCATTCTCTCTCCTTGTTCATCTCTCCTCATCTTCCTCCTCTCTCACTTCCCTCCATCCGTCTCTGTTTGTCTTCTCTTGCTTTATATATATTTTCTATCCTTCTTCCAAATCCAGTCTCTCTCTCTCTCTCTCTCTCTCCTATTCACACCCAAATTCATTCATTCAGCCTCATTCACCCCTCATACAAAGTTAGATTTGAGTGGCATTTCCTGAGCGAGTGAGCCGCAAATTTTAAAGAGAGAGAGAGAGAGAGAGAGAGAAAGAAAGAGAGAGAGAGAGAGAGAGAGAGAGAGAGAGAGAGAGAGAGAGAGAGAGAGAGAGAGAGAGAGAGAGAGAGAGAGAGAGAGAGAGAGAGAATGTGTCATAGGGTCTCGTGGTCTTGACTCCTGCAACTGAATCATCTTTTTTTTTTTTTTTTTTTGACACCCACTGACAATAACATAAACAATGGAGAGAATTTAGCCTCTTCAGTAAGGTGACGTCTTTTCTTTACTTTATTCTTGCTTGCTCCAGACGATTTTCTTTAGGTCTGAAGAGGATGAGGGAGTGATAGACTGACTAGGAGAGTGTATGTCAATGAGGTGGTGGGGGAAGGGATGACTGAGGGTGAGATGGAGGGACGAGGTGGAGAGCTAACATATTCCTCTCCCTCCCATCCCTCCATCAAGGAATGAGACCGGGGATATGCGAAATGGGGATAAGGCAGCCTGATAGCGGAGACAGGGTGACATCGGGTGATCTATTGCCAACCTTTCCGGGTTTAAGGCGTCTGGCTATATAGCAAAACAGGAGCAAGATGGCCTCATTCCGCTTCTATCAGTCGGGCTATGTAACCTCTTATTCATCACTCGTTCTCAGTCTTCCTCTCCTCAAGAGGTTAGAAAAGTGACTGCGGTTCGCATGGGCGTGAGAGTGTAGGGTAGGGCAGGGTACAATCCTATTATCTGCATATCGTTAAAACAGACTAAACTGATCTTCCGCAAGACCCGAACACATAAAAACACCACCGTTAATACCACTTCACTAGTCCTGAGTAAGAAAGACCTCGAATGTATTTGAATATGAACGGTGGGTATTTGTGGCGAAGTGGTGACGTGAGAAGGTGTGTGACACGCAGGACTGTTGGGCCGTAGGGGAAGAAGTGTCATATTTATGCCCAGAGTAGTCTCCCTCTCTGCCATCCTCCACCCCAAGCCGCCCCCTCCCATGTACTCCCTTCCCTTATATAGTTGCCAAAAGATACTTATACCGATACGTTAATGAGGAGACCAATGTGATGATTGTGTGTGTGTGTGTGTGTGTGTGTGTGTGTGTGTGTGTGTGTGTGTGTGTTGACACACTGTTGCTAAGAGGAACAAGCACAGATACAATCAGCAACGCACTCAGCTAAATCAACGAGTCGTCAGCATGAGCTAAACATCCATAACTCTTTTCTGCGCGGAGAGAGAGAGAGAGAGAGAGAGAGAGAGAGAGAGAGAGAATGGCTGTGGTAAAAGGGTAAATTATTAATATTAAAAACATTCAAATAGTTCAGGATTTCCATATATCACAAGAAGTACCGATAATATCACAAGGCTAATATTACTCTTATGAGATGTGAAATTAACTGAAAGGCGATATATCCTAAAAGATATTGTCATGGTAAAACTGGGGATTATACTTCTGTAATAAAATAATAATATTAATAATAATAATAATAATGATAATAATACCGACAAAAAAGTAACAGTATCAATGAAACAATGACAAGAACAATAACAACAACGTAATAATAATAATAATAACAGCAACACCAACAAAAACGGATTCAGAAGCAGTAACATCATCATCATAACAACAATAATAGTAGTAGTCGTAGAAGTAGTAGTAAGCAGTAGTAGTAGTAATCATAATTATCATCATCATCATAATTTTAATAATAATAATAATAGTAATACGAGTAATAACGTCTCCTCAGGGTTTACGTAAGCCCTACAGAACAAACATCACAAACTTAACATTAAATTTATGAGATGCGAGAGAGACTGCGTGACATTACGAGAGGGAAAATGAGGGGAAAAAATCGTATCATTCATTCATTGCCAGACGCCATGTATCCCAAACGGGGTGGCCAAGGGCTTAGAGTTAATTGTTTTACAGGGAGGGGCACTAATCCTCCACCAACCCCACTTATTTATTTATTTTTTCTGCCACCATGGAGTAGGATTCAGTTTCAAGAGATTTTCTTTGAAGAGGAGCGACATACTGTATCCATAAAATACAAAATATCTCTCCTAAGTTCAGTAAATTCGTCTGGAGGTAGCAGAAGTACATAAATAAAAATATGAATATAAGGATTAATGAAAGAAAAAGAAGAGAAAATGGCGATGAAGAAAAGTTGCGGCGCTAATATATTTCCGTAAAGTTCAGACGGTAGCTCAAAGCTGACATTAAGTACACAAAAATACGGCGATGGGATGAAAATTAACGAGAGAAAAGTGAGAGGTGGAGGGGAAATACCGCCAACTCACTCCAGCGGAAAAAAAAGTACACAGTGGTCAGTGATGCTGGAGTGCGAGACGGTTTCAATACTAGCACACACACACACACACACACACACACACACACACACACACACACACACACACACACACACACACACACACACACACACACACACACACACACACACACACACACACACACACACACACACACACACACACACACATTCTCTCAACAAACTGAAGGGCATTCCGCTATTAACAGTGGTTTGGTACCGTAGTAAAAAAAAAAAAAAAAAAAAAATCTTTAATGTCCAAGAAAACAAGAACAGAATAGGGGGAATTTGGAAAGCGACAGAAGAACAGAGGAACGAGTAGAAGGGTCGTCGCTAACGGGGAGGTCAGGGTTCGTTTTGAAAATGTGAGTCGCCTAAAGAATGCCAAGCGCTTAATAAATTTCGTAAATTGGTGGGGAAGAAAATGTTCTGTGTCAGTCTAGGAATGTCCAAGCTGACTCAGTGAATGTGGCTGGGAGATTATAAGACATGGCCTGGGAACTGAAGTATCGTACGTTGCTAAATACCCGAGAGAAATAAGGGTATCATCCACGGCTCAGAAAGTGACGAAAGCAAAGGAACGGATGAAATTGCGCCTGATTCTGAGCGAGGAACTAAAGTATCATACGTTGCTATATACCCGAGAGAGGCAAAGGCACTTACGCGGCTTTAAAAATGAAGAACGTAGAGCAACGGATGAATAAGTCATACCTCAGTCTGAAACTTATGTTACTTTAATGTTTATAGATTGTCATAAATCGCTAGAAGAATTCCAATGATCACACTCTGAAGTAACACGGCTACCTCAGATTCCCAACATTATATGACACTGCCCGGCGAACTGAGGTATCAGATGTTGCTAAATACCTGGGGTAGAAAGAAAAAATAAAGACAGTGTACAGTATATCTGAGGAGACACCGTACAAGACTGAAGGATTGACGTACACAGAATAACGTCGTAACTTGTCGTCGTTAAATTATTTGTACCTTCAGACATTTTTACACAACTTAGGAGCTAAATAGGTATTTAAAAAATCTGAAGTTACGAGGTGGAGAATGGCATGTACAATCGGCAGCAAGAGTCGTGTCGCCTCTCCTGCTTCTCTCTCCAACGGCTTTAAAAGTCAGTCTCTTAATTTTACAGAAATATGATAGTTATAGATCTGTGCAATCTGTTTCATTTATTTCGGATTCAAGAGAGTAATTTTTAAAGATTGTGGAGAGAAAGGCAGGAGAGGTGGCAGGATTTTAGTTACCGACAGTACAACTGAGAGAACGCGTACACGACTGAGGGATTGACGTACACCGCTGCATCTTGTCTCGTGTCATCATGGCTCGTGGTAAGAAAGTGTCAATTATCCTGATTCTGATCCATGACGTTGCTTGGGGTGTCTTGCTCAGCTGAATTTGCTTATATATCGCCCTGATTTACATTTGCAGACATTAATGATTCGCTTCAGTAAGAAAGTAATATCAGTAAGAATAAATTATAATAATAATGATAATAATGATAATAATAATAATAATAATTATGGTATCCTACGCTCTGCAAGGACGGCTCATCTTCCTGGTTTGGGCATGGGTGTGGCAGTAGGTGTAGGAAATAAATAAACGATGCTGAATGGACATTGATATCACTGACTAAGCCGCCCCTACAAGACAGTGAAATCACCGGGCGAAGTTGCAGAGGCGCGTTATACTGTATATATGGGCCATCCCGTACTTATTTTATTCATGCTAATTCCAGAAAAATACGGTCAGCTTGGGAGAGAGTTTTTTTTTTAATGGATGCACAGACTACAGCCTTCATTAACCCCTCACAAATAGGGTTGACTTAAATCGTCTGCTGGTAGCTAGAATAAATCGCTAAGGGAGAGGTCTTCCAAAATCTCCATAACCATTTTGAATACGATCTTGAGTCCTGTAGTCCTTTTACCTTAACCTGATCCAGATTTTTGTCCTTTCGCAGCTTATTTCATGTAGTTCAGTGGTAGAAATGGACAGTGCTGTGGGTCAACACTTTCACAGCACTTCCTTGTTATTAGCATCATAATTTAGTGACATGTCGTTAAAAGTGGGCACTGAAAATGGAGAAAGGGTAGTTTTGGGCAAGTTAGAGCAAAAAGATTATAGAGAACACCACTTTTTTTTTTTCCACTTCCGTGTACGAGGGCGTGTGTACAACAATCATGGCGTCACAGTAAAAATCACTCAAAATTCCCCTTCAAAGCTTCCCATCATTACCGTGTGCGGAAGTTAAGTTTATTTATTATTTCTGGTGGCACAGGAAACCACCTAGCTATCATTCGAAGCTGGATTTCTCTAATATACCCGAAAATTCCCACCACTATAGAGGACGGAAGCTAGCATGTAATTTTTAACTATTTTGGTTCGTATAAGCTTCGTGGTACCTCGTCCTCGGGGATTAAAAATTCCCAATATACTTACGTATTGTACTGTACGTTGTTTACATCTGTTTAATATCAACATAGTCTGCTGTATGTCAGTAATATATCAAAGGATGTTATGGAATAGTGAAAGCAATATATCGCTAAGGAAGAGGTGTTAGGTCCAGTGGCGTAGCTAGGATTTTTAACATGTGGTGGCCAAACTCACTTACAGGTTCGACCAAGGAAAAATCTTCAGGAAGGTCCAGAGGTATTCTCTCGGAATATATGAGGTGGCTTGGCATATTTCAGAGTAGGATGTCCTTGGTCACCCCTCTGGCTCCGCCACTGTTGATGGCATCTCCAAAACCAGAGAGAAGACGGAGCTTCTGCTCGATATCAGAGTAATCTTCATTCGTCACACTTCCTTTATACAGTGTGTCCTAAATTCCATCAGTTTCTGAAAATGGAAGCTGTGTTATCAGTGTCATTCAGATAAAGATTCTCAGGTGTCCCTCAAATCCTCGACATTACAGTACAGGAAAGGTAAGGTGTAATTTCGGCGTACGACCATCACGCGCCAAAGATGATCGTACGTATGTACCTGCTCCAGTGATTATCGTGCCTACAGAAAGTGAAAGTCTCTCCCCTTTTCACACGCTGTCGGTTTAAGGTACATCTTAGCGCGAATGATGGAGGTTGCGGTGTCACGCGAAGTGTTCAGCTTGTCTCGTTGGGTTAGTTTATGTGCTAGGCAATGCAAACACCAAGGGAAAAAACGATTAAATTCCAATCAATGGCTTAGAAATTAAAAAGGAGTTTGTGTACATTCGTTACATGTATAATGTTATAGGTGATTCGTAACGCAATAGTTTCGGCTCCTATTTCATATCACATTATGATACAAAAAACATATAACGCCCCATTTCTTCCACTCGGGAGGGTAATTTCTTGTGTGTTGTGGGAACAGCTTAGTGTTTCAGTGGATAAAATGAAAATTAAAAGAGGAGTGGTTTAAAAATTCATATTTATTTAGGCTCGTATATCCTAGTGCGGCGACATCTTTGTCCACCTGATCCTTTGCCATGGGGATTGTAAACAATTGCTTTTCATCCCGCTAATTCGAGAGAGAGAGAGAGAGAGAGAGAGAGATGAACCACTGTTTTCTCTGTGTTCTTATGTTGCCGCCCGTTTAGTGATGCCGGTATCTGTTTTCTGTTTGGTTTGGAGGCGGGGGCGTCATGGGATACTCCGCCATTGTGTCAACTCTTGGCTTTTATCCGAATTAATCGTCTGCCTGATCGGATTTCCCTCTGCCGGGCAAAATTGTGATGGTTTTAGTCGGAATTTAATTAAGTTGATTGCGTTCATTGCACCGAAATAAAATAATCTTATTCTGGTTTGATTTCAGTTACGCTGTGGGTGTGGGTGTGGGTGTGTAGTAGTAGTAGTAGTAGTAGTATCCCCTGGTTCTCCCGGTTCATCTGGAAAGCGAACCCAGTAGACCGTAGGATGAAATCACCCTTTCCCGCAATCCACCATGTCCTTCCACCTGATAGGGAGTATCAGGGACGCGTGCATAACCAGACAGTGAAGAAGTCTGGCTATATTGGTGCCACCACTTGAAGGCGTCCCTTCCTAGCACCATGTGTATAGCAACGAAAAAATTCATCGACAGCTATCAGTGTCGAAATTCCAACTGACTGATTATTATTGATTACAGTCGGTTTGTTTTATCTGACGGAACTGGGCCACTCTCACAGCCTGAATACGAAGGCATGATTGCGTTAAATTGTATAAGTCTTAGAGTAGGAATGAGTCTCCTTCTTTGCAAGTTATATTTAATCTCCAATATGACAACACTTGGCCATCGACCAGACTGAAAGGGGTTAGGGATCTTTGTCAGAGTAAAGGCCCCAGTGTTAATCATGTATTCTTAACCGTAAACTTAAGAGATTTTGTTCCTTAGCAGCAGGGGTTCAATACAGCCTTAGTAAACCCTGTCAGAACCAAGGAGTACAAATACGAGGAGGGACGGAGTGGAGAGATATATGAAAGAGGGGGGTGTAAGCTGGAGTGAGGGCAGCGAAATGACACAGGGATGAGCGACATGGAGACGATTTGTTTCTGGCCACCCTCTGTGGGATTAAGGCATGTCAACAGATATAGATAGACAGATAAATAGATACATAGGTAAACGACCGTGAGCGTCCCTTAAGGTAAATAAAATAGTTTGTAAGCAGCAAGACTATCGTAAATGTGACGTCATACGGTTGAAGGTGGTAAAGACTGATAAAAACTTAAGAGGAATGCAGGAAAGAAGTTCGTAAGAGGAAGAAAGAGGAAGTTACGAAGATTCCGACCTTGGCATGCTCTTCTTTAGTTAGCTTTGTTTTTGGCAACCAGTGACCTTGCTGTGTGTGACGCTTTTTGAGAGAGAGAGAGAGAGAGAGAGAGAGAGAGAGAGAGAGAGAGAAAGCTCATCAGGGTACGTGAGATCGAAACCCAGATCACGTTCCCTTCTCACCTACTGTACACTCAGTCAGCCAGGATAGGTCATTAGCCTGCTACAATAATGCAAGCGTATGTGCATTTGTATATGTACTGTGTGTGTGTGTGTGTGTGTGTGTGTGTGTGTGTGTGTGTGTGTAACTCCTGGCAACAAAACTCCTGATACTCTCTACATTAGTTTCAATTGCACTCTCACACAAACATACAATTTTGTCCTCAACACAAACGCGTAGTCATGTTTGTTCAGACTGTGTGTGTGTGTGTGTGTGTGTGTGTGTGTGTGTGTGTGTGTGTGTGTGTAAGTTTAAGCTCAACTACCATTAGAGTTTATTGGGTCCATGTATACGTATGCAAGAGCCATAGCAACCACCACCACTCCAGCATCCATGACAATAAGAGTGACACAGCCATCTTCTTCACAATACGCTGGAATGGTGCTCTATTTGCGTCTATAAAATCAAAGTTTAGACATACGAACTTATAGGAGTAAAAATATAGACATACACAAAGTTGTTTAGACAGACAGAAAGATAGATAAGTAGACAGTTAGATTGACAGATAGACAGGCATAGACAGGCATAAATAGATAGACATACACAGACAGGCAGACAGAGGTAGGAGACAGGCTTTATACCGTATTTTTATAATGACTGTGGGTGTAAGGGGAGAGGGGACGCAGCACTTCTGAGACTCGCCATTATTTTTTTTTTTTAATGTCTTAAAATCTTACATGTACGTTCATACAACACAGATGATAAATTTTACATAATATATCTTCTAGCTACAGTCGGCTTATTTTTATCTGGCAATGATTCTTAACCTTTTTCAGCCCAGATGATGGTCTAGTGTAGTCAGACTATGCGATAAATTTAACCTGTAACAATGGAGACTCATTCACACCCCATCACTAAAGGTCGAATTTCATGCAACCATAACTCAGTGTTCCAGTTGCGAGAGTGGCCCAGTTCCCTCAGATGAAAACAAAGTGACACTAGCACGACACATAGGTCTGCTATTTCTGGGTACTGAGAGGGGCTGGGGTGTGCCTACTTAAGTCCATGCTTGCAACAACATCAACACCTGGCAGCCATTATGAATCTACAGTCGTTGTATGTTGGGGAGGGGGAAGGGGCACACCTGCTCTCTCTCTCTCTCTCTCTCTCTCTCTCTCTCTCACACACACACACACACACACACACACACACACACACACACACACACACACACACACACACACACACACACACACACACACACACACACACACACACACACACACACACACACACACACACAATCTACGTACATGTGTCGGTGGATCGTTTAGAAGAGCACTGTGAACCGTTAAGAAAGAATAAGAATAAGAAGAAAGCTAACAAGAAAGAAGGAAAATAAAGAAATCTTCAACATTCCCATTCAAGAATAAATCACATCAACAGCAGTTCAGTCCTCTCCTTTTTGCCTCACCATCCACCCTCCTATCAAAATCTCATTCATCAAGTATTTCCACACCACCACGTCCCACCCGAGACTGTGTGTGTGTGTGTGTGTGTGTGTGTGTGTGTGTGTGTGTGTGTGTGTGTGTGTGTGTTGCAATGATTAAGCGGATAAAAGGATGGGGAGAAAGATAGGGGTTGGTTCAGGAAGTATTGCTGAATGGAAAACAATTCGTGAACTTTCCTTACCAGACCGGCTGCCCTTCCACGCCACCCTCCCTCACTGCCCCCATCCAGCCCACCCTGACCCCCCTGACCCCTCCCCCCTCACATCCCACTCCCACTTCACCCTGTCACGTAAAATGCAAACACGACACAGCTCATGGAACCCTGACTTTCGAAGGCTTCACATCCCCTCCTCTTTAACAATTTCTATTTTTGTATATATAGGATTAATATTCTCACTATTACCGCATTGAAGGGTTATAAATATGATAATAATATAGGATAATACTGGAAATGAGAGCCTTGGGAAAGAGAACCGAGGCAGCCTCTGAATAGCATGCAAATACGAGGAGCATCTTCACTGCACTGATGTGACGGTATCTTGTGTCACCAGTGGATCTCTCTCTCTCTCTCTCTCTCTCTCTCTCTCTCTCTCTGTCAATAAATAAATAAATACGTATAAATCTATGTATGTATGTTTATACCGGTATAAGTGTAGTCTGCCTTGACTCAGCCTTTATACACCGTTACATCAGTGATCATAGTTATCATTAAGCCATGATTTCCACTCATATCACGTACCGTTGTTGTATTTCTTATTTTTCCTGCTCAGACGATTAAATTTAGCTGAAGAAAAGAACCTTGAGAGAGAGAGAGAGAGAGAGAGAGAGAGAGAGAGAGAGAATGACGTATGCAGAAGAACAGGTCAATTGGTTTGTGGAAATGGATGTATGCCAATCAACTGCAGAAGTATTATTGAGGGAGATAGCCACTATTGATGCAAGTAGGGAAAGTTGTGTGTGTGTGTGTGTGTGTGTGTGTGTGTGAGGCGATATAATATATAGATGTAACCAAACTCTCACACCACACCAAGCTAACATCTTCCCCTCCTACCCTCCATCACCTACCCTCTTCTCCTTCCCTCCTTCCCTCTTTGCTTCCCTTCCCCTCCCTTCCTCTTTCCCTGCCACTTCTTCCCTTCCCTTCCCTCCCTTCTTTTCTCATCCCTTCTCTTTCCATTCCTTTCCTCTTTTTATTTTCCTCTTTTCCCCCTCTCCTTCCTTATCTCCCTCCCTCTGTCGCCCTTCCGTCCATTGCGTCATTCTTACCCTCTCTCTTCCTCCTCCTTTCTTTCCTTCTTCCGCATCCTTTCGTCATTTTTCCATTTCCTACCCTTCCTTTTCCTCTTTTTTCCTGTCTTCCCATCTCACCGCTTGTTCACATCCTTAACCTCTCTCTCTCTCTCTCTCTCTCTCTCTCTCTCTCTCTCTCTCTCTCTCACCTATTTCCTTCTCCCCCCACTGTTTTCTTCCTCCCCCCCCCCCGTCAATTTCCCACATTCATCTCCATCTCTTTGTCTTCTGTTGCGGGTTGACGATTCCAGAGCTCACCTTGACCTGATCTCTCTCTCTCTCTCTCTCTCTCTAAGTCAAATAATCTATATAAGAAAGAACTTTACATGTCACAAAGATTAATGTAGTTAGCCGACAACTACTTCACAACGCGAATTCTCCAAAAGGTAAACAGAGCAACACTAGAATATGATGCTAGTCACGAAGAAGTGCAATGGAAAGGATATAGTGCATAGCATTTTTTTTTTTTTCAACGGAGCTTCGGGAAATAAGCAAGAAAAAAAAAAAAAAGACCGAGATTTTGGTTAAGATAACGAATAATAAAATAAATAAAACATCTTCGTTTTGGAAGGGTAAAAATATAATATCTTGATCGATATTTATGATTCGTTATTCTTAAGCTTGTGATAAGCTGGGATAAATTGCTGTTGACGCTCTCTCTCTCTCTCTCTCTCTCTCTCTCTCTCTCTCTCTCTCTCTCTCTATTAAGGTCGGGCGAATATTCAACTCTTTTTCTCGACTTCCCTTGTAACTTTATTCCCGAGAGAGAGAAGAAAAACAGTGGCTGGCAAGGACTGTGGGAGGAAGAAGAGGAGGAGGAGGAGGAGGGGAGAGAAAAGAATGTCAAACAGAACTAGAAGAAAAAATTGTGGCAATAACCAACACGAAAAAACAATATAATCGAACTAGGGAAATCTATGGCAATTATGGCAAAAACTGCAGCAAATGAAAAAAAAAAAAAATCTGTACGCAGTAACTAATTTGAAACGTACAGTACATTCGCAATAAGAAAAAAAATATTGGCAGTAACAGAAACAAAATACGTACATGCCAAGTTACTAAAGTAATAAAAGAAAGCGTCGTAGATAAAATAAAAATACTCCATTCCACCAAGTTTGGCACCATCAGCGATGTCGTCAACGCCTGTAGTGTTGATGTAAATCCTCTGCACTAGGTGAACATTCACTTATTACCTTGAGAACCAATATAAAGGCAATACAAAAAGGTATATTCAGTACTGAGGATTTTTATCAGTGCTATAGGTATTGTCATCACTGACATGGTGCTACACTTGGTGAAATGGGGTACAGTAATTAGGACGTTTATTCGTAGCAACTAGACAAAAAAATATCTATTATTACTTCCGAAGTAATTGAGTCAAAAATAAATTCTTAGCTAATAAGAAATCAACACATTTAAAATGCATTGCTTTTCTGAGACCCTAATGCGTTTTGAAATATATTTGGATATAAAATGGAATGTTTATGATACTGTTCGAGCTGTTCGGGCTGTTGCTGCTTTTTCTTTTATATATATATATATATATATATATATATATATATATATATATATATATATATATATATATATATATATATATATATATACTCGTTCTGTAAATCTTTCTTACCTGATCCTTAAACCTGCCTCACCCCTCACCCTGTCTCACATCCCCCCGCCGCTCTCTCTCTCTCTCTCTCTCTCTCACTCTTACTCCCACTCACCCTGCCTCATCTCTTAAACCAGTCTTCCTCCTTCTTGTCGTCACCCCCACCCTACCTCACCCCTCACTCTCCTTCGGTCATATCATATCTCTACCTTGCCTCACCCCTTACCATCCTGCCTAACCCCTCACCCTGCCTGTACTTGCCTCGCCATTCACCACCCTTCCTCACCCAACACCCTTCTTTACTCACCTTAATTCATCGTTACCTTGCCTCACCCTGCCCCACCCTTCCACCTTACCTCACGCTGCCTTACCCTTCCCTCCCTCCCTCTTCACCCTGACTTATATACCAGCACGCTCTTCACCCTGTTCCCTCCTTCCCCACCATGCCTTAACCACACTGACTCACCCCCTCCGTGGTCCATCGTTTCCTTCCTGCCTCTCTCTGCCTCACCGTTCCCTTCCTATCTCACTCTGCCCCATCTCCTTCCTGCCTCACCCTCCGGCCTGCCTAATTCGTAATGACACCCCACTAATGTCACTCGCCACTCCCTCAACAACGCACTCTTGAACATTCACCTTCGTTTTCTCTTCTCATTTCCCCCATCTTCTTTTCTCCTCTCTTCTCTTCCCCTCTCATCATTTTCTCCCACTCCTCTTCCTCCTCCTCGACCTTAACTATTTTTCTTCTCTATTCTCCTCTCTTCTCGTTTCCCTTCATTTAATAATCCACTTCTTAAATGTTTCTCCTTTCTACTTCTCTCTTCTCCCCTCCTCTTCTGTTTATTTTATTCAGCTTCATATCCTTCTCTGTCCTTCCCTTCCTTTCCCTTTCTCTCCTCTTCCTCACTTCCTTTCCCTTACTTTTCTTTCTTTCAGTCCGAAGGAATGCTTTTATATATATAACTTGGCTTAAAATGCTATCTTTTCATCTCGAATGCTAAACTTTAGCAACATACTCTCAATAGAATACAGTGCTAGTAAGAAATGCTGTGAAAAGAATGAACAGCCGCAGTATTATATTATTCTGACACTGAGTTACGTGAAATAAGCTGCAAAAAGGCGAAACTCAAGGCCAAGTTAAGGTGAAAGACATAAAGCGATTTCTTTACAGACAACTCCCATTGGTTTGAGGGTCTCTCTTAGGCTAAATAATCTGCCTTACTTTTGCCAGAATAAAATAAATGACATCGTAGGCCTCTTCTAATCAGGGACGTCCTTCTGAAAATTAATTCTAGCCACAGTTACACAATTTTATTAACTTTAGAAGAGATCCCTCGGCCGAAGAAATATTAAAGCGGCAAAGAGCTGGGTGTTATCTAATTGTTATCTTGTGTAAGCGAGATGTTATTAAAGTTGTGGTGGGTTTTAGGCGTTTATGAAGGCACGGTACTGAGCTAACACAACAGACGTATATAAACACACACACGTATCACCACACACAGATACACATCACCGCAAATATATACATGATAAAAGGCCATGAGAACACACACACACACACACACACACACACACACACACACACACACACACACACACACACACACACACACACACACACACACATCAGCAGGCATGCAAATACAAACACACTGAAACGTGTGCACACACACACTCACTCAAAATAATATATCCACAGACACATTACGCGCATACATGACTAAATGCACACACACACACACACACACACACACACACACACACACACACACACACACACACACACACACACACACACACACACACACACACACACACACACACACACACACACACACACACACACACAGAGGGGCAGTCTTGCCTCCGTTTGACTACTCACACATTAAGTCACCTCGCCATACTGACGTCACCACTATAAACTGCCTCACTCCCTGCCTGCCTCCCTCCCTGTCTTGTGCCTTCCCCCCGCCTTCCCTCCATCCTGTCTCCCCTTCATCTCTACTTCCCATTCTCCCTCCCTTACCTCCCTATGTCCCTCCCTCTTTCCTCATTTCCCTCCCTATCTGCCTGCCTTCTTCCCTTCCTTCTTCCTACTATTTCCTTTTCGCTTCCTTTCCCTTTTTTCCTTCCGTTTCTGTGTGTTTCCCTCCCCCATCTTCTGTTTCTCTTCCCCCTGCCCTCTCTTCCCATCACCTTATTCCCTTATATTACTGCCTCCTCTCCCTTCCTCATATTCTTTCCCATCTTCTTGCTTTCTGCCCTTCCTCTCTCCTTCACTTCTTTCCTTCAGTTTCTTTTCTTTTTTTCCCTCCATTTCTAAATATTTTCCTCCTCCACCTTCTCTTTCCCTCCCCCATCCCTTCCTCCTCATTCCCTATTTCCTTATCCTTCTCCCTTCTTTCTCTCCTTTATCTTCTTCCTGTCTTCTTACATTCTTTCCTCCCTGCCCCTCCCTCCCTCCCTCCCTCCCTCCCTCCCTATCTGCCTATCTTCGCCCCACCCTAATTCCATTCCTGTCTATCTCTCCACCCTCCCGCCCCTGCTCTCCCTTCCTCCCTCACTCACTGCCTTCTTATCTCCCTTCCTACCACCCTTTCTGTCTCCTTCTCTCCCTCCTTCTTTCTCTTTCTTATTCCTTTCGTCCCCTCCTTTCCTTCATAGTCTTCCTTTCCAGCTTCTTTCCAACTCTGTCTCCCTTCCATCCTACCTTCTTCTCTGTCTCTATCCCTCCTTCTTTTCATCCTCCCTCCCTGTCTTCTTTTCTCCCTCCCTGTCTCCATTTTTCCATCCTTCCACCCTCCCTCCTTCCCTCCATCCTCCCTCTTTCCCTCTCTCCTTTCCACCCTGCATCACACCAGTTGTCGTCCCATTAATGCCCATTGCCTCTCCTCCTCCAACACTCCCTCACTGCTCAATGAAACACTCTCTCTCTCTCTCTCTCTCTCTCTCTCTCTCTCGCTGTGTGTGTGTGTGTGTGTGTGTGTGTGTGTGTGTGTGTTAGGCTGGTGATGATAGGGTGGGGCTGCGGTTGAAAGAAAAAGTGAGAAAGCGAGTATCTGTTCGAGAGAGAGAGAGAGAGAGAGAGAGAGAGAGAGAGAGAGAGACAGACAGACAGACAGACAGACAGACAGACAGAAATAAAGTGGAAAATACATCTCCACAGTAGAACATTTAGAGATCACAATTTGCTTACTATTTTCGGTTGGAATAAAATACTAGACTTCACCCGTCCTTTAGAGGGTTAATGGCTGCGGTATTAACACTCTCAGGCTTCCATGACTCACTCTCAGCTTCACGGGATCGTTTGGTATCAATAGGAGTGGAGTAGTAGCGTTGTCGAAATGGTTAAGGGTTTTGTTTCATTTTCAGCTCTTCCCTGCCTCGCTCTAACCCTTCTTCCTTCACCCTCACCCTGCCTCACTCTCACTTTGCCTCACCCTCACCCTGTCTCACTCTGTCTCACCCTCACCCTGCCTGACCCTTGCCCTGTCTTACTTTACCTTACCCCTCCTCCCTCATCCTGCCTGACCTTCACCCTGCCTCATGTAGCACTTAACTACCATCATTGTAACTGCCTGAGAGCGATAGGCAATAATTGTCTTAAAGACCTCCATACCCATCCATCACAACACTTCTTCCTCATTTTCTTATCCTCCTCCTCCTTCTCTTCCTCCTCCTCCTCCTCCTCCTCCTCCTCCTCCTTCTCCTTTTCTTCCTCCTCCTCCTTCTTCCTCTTTTTCCTCCTCCTCCTCCTCTTCCTCCTCCTGGTTTCGTTTTTCCTCCTCCTCCACTTCTCCCTGACTCACTTTCTCGTCAGCACTTGTCAGCCGAAGTAATGGTCTTAGAGTCAGGGTTAACGACGTCGTAATTTGAGAGAGAGAGAGAGAGAGAGAGAGAGAGAGAGAACGAACATACACACCTAAAGACCTTATCAGCTTATCTGGCATAAGTATTAATTGTAAAGACCAAATCATGATGTTCTTTCCTTCCAACTTTTCTCCCCTCTTCCTTCTCTCCTTCCTTCCTTCCTTCCTCTCCTATCCCCTTCTTCTTCCTTCTTGCCTATTCCCTCTCTTCCTTTCTTTTTCCATCTGTGTAACTTGCATAGAATAATGCACGCCAGATCACACATTCTTTGCATCTCTCTCTCTCTCTCTCTCTCTCTCTCTCTCTCTCTCTCTCTCTCTCTCTCCCGGTAAAATATGATGAGATGCATGGTGCGTAGGGTTATCTTGACCTTGCGCGCACACAAGAGAAAGTGTATAAGTTTTCATGGTCACCCCTTTCTCTCTCTCTCTCTCTCTCTCTCTCTCTGCGGGAAGAATATGAAGAGATAAGACGCAAGTTGAGACAGCAGCTATTATAAAGAGAGCGCGGGCTTATGTTCCCTTCTGTCTTCATTTTGCTCTCTCTCTCTCTCTCTCTCGTTTTATAGGCTAAATATAAGATGAGACGCATGGAAGAGGTCATTATGCAGAGAGCGGGGGAGAATATGTATCAAGTTTTCATGGTCACTCCCCTTTCTCTCTTTTTTCTCATTTTCAGGCGTATACTTTCATGTCGCGGTACTTGCGGGGGTAATTTAGTTTTGATTTACGAGTTTTTGACGTGTCGAGAGATAAAGGAGAGGTCTTGATAGCCACGCAAGTTTAAGGAAATGGTGGCTGATTGAGGTGCTTGTCGCTGCATAGAAAACACTCTCTCTCTCTCTCTCTCTCTCTCTCTCTCCCCACGTGGTGTACTCAACTGGGAACTGCACAGGCACTGAAGTTAATATATAATAAACAGTTTGGCGCCACTCACAGTTTTTTTGCTTGCTTCTAGGCTGAGGCAATATTGGGGGGGGGGAGAGAGAGAGGAGGGTAATGCTCCAAAGGAAGAAGGAGTTCATTGGTGTGTTATGAGAGAGAAACAGGAACTTGTGTGTGTGTGTGTGTGTGTGTGTGTGAGAGAGAGAGAGAGAGAGAGAGAGAGAGGAGATAAAATACAGTAAACAGTGCAGGAATTAATGAAGACTGCCTCTAACCCCTTCATTACGAGAGGTTCCTCTTAAATTCATAATATTGTTTGAGGATGCCAGGAATAACTATACATGTTGTCATTACAGTCAAGGAATTATACTCTCTTCGCTTTGACTTGGCTTAAAACTGTCTTCTTTCCATCTTGAATGTTGAGTTGTAGCAGTAGCTACGATAAGATGCTAGCCACGAAGAAGTGCTATGGAAAGGATTTAGAGCTCTCTGTCTGTCTGTCTGTCTGTCTGTCTCTCTCTCTCTCTCTCTCTTTGCCGATGAGCTACATATGCCGCAAAAGGACGAAAAATAATGGCTAAAACTAAGGCGAAAGAACTGTAGTGAAAGGTCTGGATGTGTCGTCACTGAGTAGGGATAGTGGTGTCGTTTCGTGAGACGGTAATCCACGCCAGGTCGTTGAGAAGGCCAAGTGACCATCGCTTCGGCCATATAACCTGGTGTCAGGACTGTACTCGTGACGGATGAAAGTCTGTGGCGTTTGGCTGTGTTTTCTTCATCTCAGTTCTTAATTCTTTCATCAGTTCCTTTTTTCCTTCCTTCATTCATTCATTCATTCTCTCATTTCTCCTTTCCTTCCTTTCTTTCTTCTTCCCTTTTTTTTTCTCCTTTTCTTCATTCCTTCATCCCTTCTTCTTTCCTTCCTTCCTGTCTTTATTTCTTGCACCCTCCCTTTCTTTCCTCCTTCCTTCCTCTCTACTCTGCATTTGTCTGGGTTGTATTTTAATTGGCATGAGACTCCGTACACCTCTTCTTTACTTATTTATTTTGCACAGTACACCTTAACATCCAATTATATATTATTTATTTCGTCACGCAACCGAACAACCTATTCTTGCATGACCTATCCTAACCTAACCTACCTTGATCCTGTCTAAACTAACCTAACTTAACCTTAGCCTGATATCACCAGCCCTAACCTAATTTTAGTCCCTCGTAACCCGCCCTAACCTAACTTAACCTCACTCCAATGTAATCCATCCTAACCTAACATAATCCAACCTGACCAAGCTTAAGGTAACCAAGCTTATTCTGACTTAACCAAATAGAATCTTGTATGACCCAACTAATCCTACTGTAATTCAATTCAGCCTAACTTTATCAAACATAAATCAACCTATCCTAGACTATCCTAGCTTACCTGTACCCTTTTTTACTCTATCTTGGCCAAAAACTACCATCTCCCCACCTTGAGTACTGAGTTCTAGCATTAGATTAACACCAGATTTTTAAACTAGTCACAAAGAAGTGCTGTGGAAAGGATGTAAATTCGTAGCACTGTCTTTTCCTGCCACTGAGATATCGGAACTAAGCTGCAAAAGGACCAAAATCTAGGCCACGGTAGTGTGAAAGAACTATTGATAGATTTAACTCCCTTTAACAGTCTGAAGGGTGTTTGAGGCACGACAAAGGAAAGGTCACCCAATAAATGAAGTTATGATTGGCGTGAAGGCATGTGTGTGTGTGTGTGTGTGTGTGTGTGTGTGTGTGTGTGTGTGTGTGTGTGTGTGTGTCGCCAGTCTATTCTGAAGCGAATAAAATCGTTTGGGAAGGGTAATTATGAAAGAAAAATTACACCATGCCAACAAAAGCAACTAGGTTTAGGTTGAAGAGCTTAGGAAGCTTCGTTGCACCTATATCTTAGCGATTTATTATGCTTATTATACATTTCATCCCACTGAACGTTACTGGGGCAAATTATGTCGGTATCTAAAATATATAATTAACATAAATGAGAGTGTCAGCGATTAGAAGGCGTTAATAAATAGCTTTGAAGAAATTGTTATGATGCTACCTACAACATGTCTCCAATTCTCACGCGGTCCGGAATACAGATTTCCATTCTGTGTACCATTTTTGCACTTTTTCTTACCCAGGAAAGTCTTGACTAGGTTAGGTTTGACGTCTTAGTCTCAGGTGAGGTTAGTTTGTTAGATTAATCTGTTAGGTAAGGATAGGATAGGCTGTTAGGTTACAATAAAATAAAATGGAAAGGTAATCATCCTGGGAAATTCAAACTTAGCACGTAGCGCAAAATCTGCGTTCGGAACAAGAGCCCCTTTCGCGTACCAAGCAAGATTGCAACACGAGGGCGTAAGAAAGGCATTATCAGTTCATTTCCCGCGTGACTCTGCCGTCGGAGATCAAGCTCTTTGTTGCAGCCAGGGTGGTGTTGCAGAAGACGTTTTACAGTGCACGATTTATTGGGTTAAGGCCTATCTTGCGATGTACGAGGCACCAGTAGGTTTTTCTTGCGATTTGCGAGTTTTTCTTGTGATTTACAGGATTATGTTTTACTGTGCCATTTATCAAGCTCGTGCGCAGAAATGTTTTACAGTTCATACTCTGTTTTTTTTCTAATGCAAGAAAGAAGGAACCAAAGGCCAGAAACCCGCAAGATTGTTCCGTCTGCCTTGCGATTCACGAGACTTACATTGGTTTACGAGCAGA
>NC_136976.1:74898287-74978287 GCF_032717465.1 Coenobita brevimanus
CCCTGCCCTAGGGTGGGAAAGGAGGTCTGGATGATGATGACGATTATTATCAGTGGTAACTACTATCACTACTACATTTAATCGTTACTACTACTGTCGGTATGGAACTATTACAGTTGTTATTGTTGTTATTCAAGCTTCTCTTGTTCTATATGCCTGTAGGTAAAATTTACGACTGTTAACCCGTTTACGAGATTCCAAGGCCACATATTACGAGAGAGAGAGAGAGAGAGAGAGAGAAAGTCTAAATCTGTCTCCCATACAACTTTCTCTACTGCATACTGCTCGCTCTTCTCTCTCTCTCTCTCTCTCTCTCTCTCTCTCTCTCAGGCAAGAAGAGCGTGGGAAAATGCTGGCTTAAGTGATATGGTAGTGGTTTTGGTACACTGTCTCACACACACACACACACACACACACACACACACACACACACACACACACACACACACACACACACACACAACTCTCTCTCTCTCTCTCTCTCTCTGCAGTAAATTCTCTTTAATTTCTGTCTTTGTCAACGCCACTCCCATTTCCCTCTAATTTTCTTCTTCCCGCTTTTTTCTTACTTTCTCTTTTTTCTCTCTTTTGTCACTTTCTCTCATTATTTTTTTCACGTCTCATATTTTATATTCTGATGCAGATTAAAGTTTTTCGTTTTAAATGTTCACACCTTGACTCTCTCTCTCTCTCTCTCTCAGCAAAAAATATTACAGCCACCCTTGGGCAAAAAAGGGAAATAAATGTCACTTAGAATTAGTGTGTGTGTGTGTGTGTGTGAGAGAGAGAGAGAGAGAGAGAGAGAGAGAGAGAGAATTACATGAGGCAGCATTAAAGAGCGGCTGAAATAATTTAAGGTTTAGTCATATTATGTAGATGACCTTGTGAGCTGGTTACTTAGACTGTTTCATATGTACAGTAGGCCACTGATACATACATAAAATCACACACACACACACACACACACACACACACACACACACACACACACACACACACACACACACACACACACACACACACACACACACACACACATCAACCAATTACCTTAATGTGGTAGACGTAGGCGTGACCCGCTAATTAACAGGTAATCAGGTGGGTGTTAATGAACCCACATTACCAAATTAGACCTTTCTTTCTTCCTTCCTTTTCTTTTTTATCTTGAAAACCTTAACCCCTTCAATTCAATGACGTATTATTTGGCGTTATTTCTGCTAGGTGCTGGAGTAGAATTCCTTCTTGTGGTGGCACTGATATAACTGGTCGGCTCCGCTGCTCGGTTATACAAACGTCCCCTCCTTCCCTATGTCTCGAAAAGAGGATGGTGGAACGCAGGAGGAGGGGAACTTAGTCCACGTAGTTCGCGTTCATATGAGCCTGGGGTTGCAACTAATAATGATAAGAGAATAATAATAACAGCACCACCACTACTACTACTACTACTACTACTGCTGCTGCTGCTACTACTACTACTACTACTACTACTATATTAGCGACAACCACTACTACTACCACTAATAATAATAATAATAATAATAATCTATCTATCTGTCTACCATCCAATTCTACGTTGCCCCATGAGGAATGTTAGGTCAGGTTAGGTTAAATCAGGCTAGGTTAGGGTAAACTAAGACAAGCATAGTTTAGGCGGGGTTATATTAGCAAGTTAGATTATGGTAAAACTAAGACAAGGTTAGGTTAGGTTGGGTTATATTGGGCTGTTAGATTAGGGTAAAATGAAGTCAGGTAGTTTAAGTTACATTAGGCTGTTAGATTAGGGTATGATGAAGTTAGGTTAGATTCGGCTTGGTTAGGTTAAATCAAGCTTGGTCAGAATACATACATATCAAGTTAATCTAGGTTGGACCAGGTTGGAGTAAGAAAGATTAAGACAGGTGATGGTAAGATTAGCCCTTTTTAAACCGGCGACGCATTTTTCATTTGATACAACCCGTTTGTTTTTTTCTACTGACAGCCTAGTTAATGAAGTGTATATCAGATTCCACCAGGCCTAAAACTATCTCCCAGCCATGAATGTACTCGTCATCGTGTTGAAGGGATTAAGTTAGGTTAGACTTGGTTAAAATCAGACAATAACAAATTCGAGTCATTTTTCCAACGAAGCAAGCTTGTCAAAATCTAACAATAATATTTTTACAGACACAAGACAAAACATTCTCTGGCAAATATATAATACCGGTACGTTTAAAAGAATGCCACAGCTGTATGTGTTTTGGTTAAGAGAAGGAATGAAAGTTACAAGCAAAGTTACGACGAGAGGGAAAGAGAAATATACAAGTAAAGTTACGATGAAATTCTGGTCGTGAATGTGTTTATATTGACAAAAGGGGCAGCGAAAGAAAGTACTGTGCATGGATATATATACTTGAATAAGAAAAGAAAATATGTACACACACACACACACACACACACACACACACACACACACACACACACACACACACACACACACACACACACACACACACACACAAGCACAGAGTAGCACTAAAGCTGAACATTAAAAAAGTTTGTGTGTGTGTGTGTGTGTGTGTGTGTGTGTGTGTGTGTGTGTGCTACGTCCACAAACAGGAAGAGGGGGGTATCTTGACTCATAGAAGGCGGGGTACTGTGCATGGCTGTGGTGGTTATTGTGTTAATGTATCGTAAAATTGGGGTGTGTGTTATTGCTTTGCCTGTATGCTCTCTCTCTCTCTCTCTCTCTCTCTCTCTCTCTCTCAACTTCATTATTTCCTTTTCTCCCTCCTATTTTTCCATTCTCCTTCCCTCCGTTTCCTCTCATCCTCCACCCCCCCCCTCCTCTCTCTCTCTCAACTGGTCTCCGCACCCACCAGTTTCACCACCCAAGCGTTGAGACCTTGAACTTTGAGCTTGACCAGAGAAGAATGTTTATTTAAGAATGTATGAATTGTGAATGTGTGCAGATTTATGTGTTTATTACTGGAAGAGAGTGCTTGAATGTATATGGCTGAAGTGTTCATTATGAGGGAGAATTTATAATGTATATGTTTATTTTGGAAGGGACCGTCTGAATGTCCAGTAAAGAATGTGTATGAATGTGTATGAGAGGACAGTATACGTGAAAAGGTATATTGGGAAGGACCACAGCAATATACTGTATATGAGGAAAAAGTGTGGATATATTACAATGTTTATGAATGTATAATAGAGGAAATGTTTAAGAACAGAAATGCTTATGGGCAGAGAGATAGGGAGAGAGAGAGAGAGAGAGAGAAATATTTGTTCTGATAACCTTTGTCATCTTTATTTTCCTCGATTCTAAAACCAGTGTCTCTTTCCCCCCACAGGCAGACGACGGCTCGAAATCTCCAAAGAACATTCGCGCATCTACGAATCTGCTCCTTCTGAAGTATGGGTGGCAGCAGCGCGCATGATGGGAAGGAGAATCGCCCCCCATTCGCGTGTCTCCCGTTCTGGCGCCCCCCGTTCCCGTGAATCCCCTCGCTACTACCTCAATAAGTCCTTACATCACAAGTTTTTCAAGATCGATACACTCAATGGTGATATTATGACGAATATGTGAGTATTTGGATTAACAGTAAGATATTTTAGTCTGTTCGTCTTTATTACCACGAGTATACATCTGCATAAACATTGCGACGAATATGAGCATCTGTATCAACATTATGACGAAAAAATAACGATGAGTATATGAGTATCTATATCAGTATAACGATAAATATTGCGAGGAATATATGTATGAATATTACTATGCATAAGTGTAGTCTATATTTATTTCTTTATATATTTTCATCTGACATAGAAAAAAAAAATCTCTTCATTCAGGCCCATCAACGGTACAGTGGGTCAAGACTATCACTTGCTGGTGATGGCCCTGTCTAACGGCGAATCCTACTTCACCAACCTCACCGTCACCGTCTCCCGCTACAACCAATACAACCCCGTCTTCCAGAGCCCTTCATACAGGTAAGGTGGCGCTGGTCATTGTTTTAAGAGTTTGGTGCAAGAGTAAGGAGTCTGGTGCAAGAGTAAGGAGTCTGGTGCAAGACTAGGGAGTTTGATGCAAGAGTAGGTACGATCTGATACCTCTGGGAGCAAGGTAGGGACATTCTAATATCTTTTGAAGGCAAGTTAGGGATGGTTTAATATCTTCTGTGAGCAAGTTAGGGACAGTCTAACCTTTTCAGAGTTTAGCAAGAGAGTACCTTTTGGGTGCAAGCCTAGGGGAATATCTGACACCACTTGAGGGCATGCATTTTGCCAACTTAATTTATCCTTGTCGTGAATATGGGTTCCATCTCGAATAGGCAGATTGAGATCATTCAGTCATATAATACCACTAAGCTGAACAGGCTCGTCATCTACCATTAAATGCACTTGCAATTCTCCAGTATTTAACCCTTTCAATCAGGTGACTCTTTTTACGTTTTTGCTAATTTATTCCACGTATCACCGGACGATTTTGTTCATCTTAGGAGAGACTTAACAAAGCAGGGAGGTCATATAAGGCCTTCATTGACCCTTTCAATACAAAACGTCTACCCAAAGCTTAGTAAAATCGTCAGGCAGTAGCAATAATCAAGTACAAAAGGCATCATAAGACTGAAGGAGTTACGGGGGACGCTCTTATCGTACCCTGGTCTTTTACCGTACCCTGGCCTGATTCGAACCCATGATCTCCCTTCCCCATCCCCAACATGCTTAACATCAACTAACCTGAAGGCAAGCTTTCCCCGCCAGGTGAATGAAAAGAGTACCGTATCCTAAAGCACATAACAGTCACCATTAATTCCCGAGAAAAGCAGTAATTTCAGTTATCAGGTATGCCACTTGTCAACTCTAGAACTCTCATCCTCAATTTGTCTTTCTTATTGCCTCTGATCTTAAGAATTTAGAATGGAAAGCGTCCTGGCATCTCGAACTGAACAGTACATGAATTTGACTTTTCCTTTCTTTCAATTTTTCCCCTTCAGGCGAGAAAATTTTGCAGATCTAAGTCACTTCTTTGTGAATAGCATCATTTAATGTTAATCTACTCTTACAACTCTGCATTCAAGATGGAGAGATGGGAATTTTTGGCCAAGTTAAAGTGAAAAGAGTGCATCACTACTACCCTTATATTTACACCCCCAGCGCCGAGGTGGTGGAGACAGCAGAAAAGGGCATGGAGATCCTGAGGGTGTCTGCCACTGACGAAGATCCCCTTCAATATAACAAGGAGGTTCGCTACTTCCTAGCAAGACCAGCTAAGACTGTCACGCCAGACCCCTTCCTTACCCCACCGTAAGTTATTACAGATACAGTAGCTAGGTGAATGGATGGATGAATGGATGGACGTAGAGAGAGAGAGAGAGAGAGACTCTGGTGGTTCTTTCAGCTTCCTTCCTGAACAGGTTTCTTTACTTTTTTGCCATCTAGGTCTGGCTCCACTCAGGCCGCTGCTGTTTCTTCGGAATCCGTGAGGTACTGTGCATCGTTATCAAGTTTATTTTATAGTAAGCTTTTATCTATCTACCTCTATATCTATTTCTCTACCTCTATCTGTATCTATCCATCTATCTGCCTGTCTGTCCATTTTTTGGCCGCTCCCCAATGCCAAAACGAAGAGTGGAGTCTAAGGCAAAGACTTCAAACTATAGTCCTGGTACTTTAAACTGACCTTAATTTTCGTCCTTTTGCAGCCTATTTCACGCTCTTCTGTAATAGAGACAACACTACCGCTCTCCGTCCTCTCTATAGCACTTCTTTGTGACTGGTATAATTTTCTAGTGTTAATATCCTGCTACTTCTCTGCATTCAAGATGGAGGGTTGGCAAAATTAGGCTAAATTTGAGTGAAACTTGTATAATGGTCCGCTGGCAGCAATTTCAATGTGGTCCGCTTCTATAATTTACTGGATTTAATAATCAGGCATGTTCTAGATTTATGGTAAAAAAAAAAAAAAATCCATTCCCTACTCTTGGCTGTTTCCTCCCCCCCCCCTTTCCATGGGCATCCCTGTTCTAGATTTACGATAAAAATTTTCTCACCATTCCCTACTCTTTGATGTTCATCTTTTCTTTCCCCCGATAAGGTAGGCTATGGTACTCTTATCTTTTGCAATCATCATGCCAGTATATATATCATCTGTCTCAGGTGGGGGTTGCCAGTACGGATGGAGTCGTCGACGGGGAGGGTGTTGGTGCGCCGAAGTTTGCGGCAGGCGGCCTCCCCGATACGGCTGTTGGTAGGCGCAGTTGACGGAGGGTCGCCACAACGACACGCCATCGCCAACCTCACCATCTTCGTCAGGAAGTTATCAGGTGAGGCTTAAAGCTCATATTGTCATTCAGGGAAAAATTACTGGCCACACTTGCCATATATTTCTTGACTTTGCATCCTAACCCGGGCTTTTCCATTCTGTGTACCATTTTTGCGCTCTCTCCTATCCTGGAAAGTCTACGTTGTCATGTTTGTTTTCTTAATATTAGCTTAGGTTAGTTTATTAATCAGATTAATTTGTTAGGTTAGGTTAAGTTAGGTTAGAGTAAAAAGAAAGAAGAAGAGCGATCATCCGGGGACAATCAAACTTACTGCATACTGAAAAATAGTATATAGAATGGAAGTCTGTCCCCGGACCAGTAGGGTCCGAATAGGGCCAAGCAGTATTGGTTCCCTTGGGTAGGCCTACATCCGTTTTACTTTATCGTCGCCTAAAACCGCCATTTCTCCCTCGTGAACACTGGACCGGGATACACAGACGCACTTACGATCAATTCCCTGTCGTAACTCGGGTACCTGATAAGCAGAAGGCGCAAGAAGGTTGTGGAATCTTCCTTTTTATCCTGTTTTAACCATGCATAAACCTAAAGTTACGACACGAAAATCACAACAGATTATAACTTTTTTGCAGGCAGATCAAGGACAGGAGAACAAAATCTTCCCTTGTGTAGTTCTTCCTGTAAAACCATATCTAAGTTATGACGGAGAATCGATCGTAAATATGTCTACGAATCTCGCCCCTCGGTCTTAACAGGGGATTAACCCTAGATTATGCTTCTAGTCACGAAGATGTGCTGTGGAAAGGATGTAGAGTTACAGTATTGTTTTATTCGGTCATTCAGCTACGTGAAATAAGCTGCAAAAGAAAAAAATCTGGGCCAAGTTAAGATAAAACGACTATAGTTGGTTTTCTGTTGCAGAGCAATTTCACTTAGCTACTGGAAACCTCTGACGATTAATTAAGCTTCTGACAGGCATTGTATTTTTAATGCCAAAGAGGATTGTGTGGCACCAACTAGAATAAAATACTTGAATGTGACGAATTAGGGGAAAAGGGTTAGCGTACATTCACACTGATGCCGGAAACTAACAAATTATGATGTAAACCCTCCGATAGTGTAGGTCAGGATAGAACCTGTAACGTCTTGATTCTTGGGCCACGTTCTGCACAAACGGTATTTTATTGCCACGTGCAATGTAGCAGCCGCTGAGAAACAGGACGGCCGGAAAGTGAACCAATGAAACGAGCTTTTCTTCCACTTTTTTTTTTTTTTTTTAAATCAAAGCCTACATGATCGGACAATTCGCGTGAGAGGAGGTACAATCTGGCCTCTGTGTGAATGTATCCCTAAGAAATGCATGTATGTACTGTAGTGGCTGGATTGTACACGCCTGACATGGGTAACAGCTCAGCTAGACACGTTAATGCCATGTTTAGTGAGTCATGAAAGGCAAATGATACACAGACCGAGGAACACCACTTACTCTCACTGGAGAAATGACGCTCCCCTACCCAACGCTACAGGCACGGGTTGGGTGTGGAAGGCTATTAGTGTGTGTGTGTGTGTGTGTGTGTGTGTGTGTGTGTGTGTGTGTGTGTGTGTGTGTGTGTTTGTATCAAGGAGGAAAATAACGACAGGGTGCGAAGGGTGTGAATGTGTAATAATGCATGATAGTACACATTACTGTACCCTCTTATAATTATGTCTGCCCGGATGGAACTGAACTCATGTCATGATAATTGATGGAACTGAACCCATGTCATGATGATCGATGGAACTGAACCCGTCATGATTGGCAGAAGTGCTCACTACCGATCCGACCACTGGAAACAGTTAACGAGGGATGGACTAGGGACTTACGCCAAGAGGGTACATAGGAGACACCTACTATATGGAATGGGTTAATAATAATGTGAGTAGAATTACGATGATGATGATGATGTTGATGAAGAGTAGGGGGAGGAATGGGAAAAGAGGAGTGGGAAGGAAAGGAGGAGGAGGAGGAATGGTGGAGGAGGAGGAAGAAGAATGGTGGAGGAGTGGGGGAGGAAAGGAGGAGGAGGAGTGGGGGAGGAAAGGAGGAGGAGGAGTAGGAGAAGGGGAGTGGAGAGGAAAGGAGGAGGACGAAGAGAGGGAGGAAAGGATAAAAAATAATGATAAAAATGATAATGATAATAAAAAATAATTGTGAAAACAACAATGAAACTCTCTTGTCTTCAGAGCCTCGCAATGTTTCCATCCACAACACCACGGATTCCGAATTCACCGTTTGCTGGTCCAACCCTTCCCACGGCCGGCCAGACGGCTACCTCATCACCTACGCAGGGAAGTCCGGCCAACTCAGTATGAACAAGGGCGCCCTCAATCTCACTGTCGACCAGCTGCACGGAAAGGTAAATGCTCCTTGCTAATTTTCCTTGTGTTGATGATTTTGCTAACTTTCTTTGTGTTGGTTTCCTAACTTTCCTTGGGTTGTTGATTTTGCTAATTTTCCTCGTGCTGCTGATTTCCCTAACTTTCCTCGTGTTTTTGACTGCTAACTTTATGTTCCTGACTATGCTAATTTACACGTCTCCTAGTTTTCAGAACACTCCTTTAGTTGAACAAAGTTCCTTGGTGTTAACCATAATAAAATAAGGTTACGCATCAACAGCAGCAATCGTGATGATATGCACAACGATATATATATATATATATATATATATATATATATATATATATATATATATATATATATATATATATATATATATCTAATACCCTCCTGCAGAGCGACTGCTCCCAGCCTCTCATCCTTATCACTGCCAAACACCCGACATCTCGCAAATTACCTAACCTACCGTAATTCACAAACCTCCATATTAACCATTCCAATATCGAAGCAGTACAGGCAAATTACGATACATCCAACTAAAAAAATAAAATCTAAACAGACCTACTACGGAACACTGACACCAAGAGCGCAGCATCCCTAGGAAACCCCACCGCCATGACACCTACTGTCTCTCAGCATCCCCCAAATATCACTCAATAATTCACCATCAGGCTCAGTTAATGTCTATTTTCACACGTCCTTACCTTGCATGACTTATACGGTCGTCTCGGGGTTACAGAATGGTCGCATGGCACTTGAGGAGGGTGGAAATGAAGATAACAGAGACAACGTAACACACTGCACAATCCAACAGTTTCAGTTATTTAGGTCTGGTGGATGGAGGATGAGCCGCAGAAGCAAAATATAGCTGTCGAAATATTCTGGGCGCTGTCTAATCTCTGTGATACGAATCCAACCACAGATTCGAACCTTTTATTGTGGGAAGTTCATTTCCGGGATATAGGTATAGGTTTGTGGCAGGAATTCATTGCTTATGGTGCAGAAATATCTACTGAGCTTTGAAATTCGGAAGAAATTATACCGCTATGTTATGTGGCTTTTCTTATTCTACTGCATAGGAGGGAGGAAAAAAAAACGACAGGTTGGTCCTATATATTTCACAACTATTCGACTGAACGATAGGCTTTACAAAGGCGCAATTGTACGTTTTGAGATTTTCGATGCACACTGAAAAGCCTCGGACCCGAAATCCCAGAAAGGAAGTCTTCCCAGACACGTTTAGCTTTGTCAGAACTTGTGCCTCATCTCTCAACTCTGCTATGCTCTAGCACCTGACTTAAAATTCTTGCGGGAAATTACAACTTCTTTAAAAATAAGAGTTCATTGCTTTGATTCTGCCTGAGAAAACTGTGCTCCTTCTCTGTTAAAATATATTAAGGGGGATTACTGTATATTAAAACTGCGAGATGAATTTGTAAGCGGTTTTGTATTACTCATTTTTACTCAGCACTTGCTCCATAGAGGAGTAACGTCTTCAGTCTGATGACGTATTGCTTACTCCCATCCAGTTTAATTATTCACCTCGTAAGACATTTCCTAAACTAAAGGGGTTAGATACAACCTTCATTAACCTCATCCTAGCAGGAAATCACCCCTGATGTTAATAAATTCGTCTGGAGATTAAGAAAAAAAAGAAATCATCGCAGGAATGAAGGCGTTAGAGTTAGGCTATGCATAAAAGGTTTAGACATAAGCCTCATTTAGTGCCTTTATATTCCCTTATGTTAGTTGCTATTATTACTTGTCTAAGAAGAAAGGAATAGAAGCTAATTTAAAGATACAGGAGACAATGGAACTTATTTGCCATGGCACAGGGAGCTTTTGTTAGCATCTCCTCCTCAGCCACAGATGTAGCATATTATGACACGTTTATATTCTTTTGTGGTTTTGCTGCAGACAAATTACTTTTTATTTTATTTCAGCTCCTCCACCACAGCTACATTGAAATCAACAGAGAGAGAGAGAGAGAGAGATGTACTGCCTAGATAAGACGTACATATGCAAAGCCGAATATTCTGGGAGGGAGTGTTAGCCAGAATTTACGCTTTCTCGTATTGGCAGAGTACGAATGAAGAAGTTTCTGCAGTACGAGTGGTGTACAGTATATGAATTTCTAAGTACTGTAAATTTTTGTTTGTGTTTGGGCTTTGTATTGTATGTCATCGGTAGAACCGCCTGCGTGCAAACACATACAAGCATAGTAATGGTAGTTGTAGCCTAGATTCACCTCAAATGTGAGGCCAGTGGACTACGGGCTGAAGTTACCTCCCTTCTGCAGTCCATCACCTTCCTTTTGGGGAGATAGGGGAGTAGATGAAAGACGTTTGTATAACCAGGCATTTATTCTGCCTGGTTATACCATTGCCACCACATGAAAGCATCCCTCTCCAGCACTTATGCAAGCATATAAAAGGATATACTACCAACATCCACTCTAAATATCCACCACGGTTTGGATGCGAACCCGAAACTTGGGGCACAAATATCGCAAGACGAGCGTGCTACCCATCGAGCCACCGCATTTCCATGACAAAGCTGAGTGACTCACTTTTCATTTCAGGTCCCCCACGACACCCACCGCAGTGGAGCCCCTGAAGATGAAGACATGAGGGAGGGCAGCGTTGAGGAGTCTCGCTACTGTGTACTCATCACAGGGCTGGACAGGTGGACGCAGTACAGCGTTGGCGTGAGGGCGTGGGCTGAAGGGAACATTTCAACGCCATCTGTACAGGTGGAGGCTATAACGAGGAGAGACTGTGAGTACTAATTTGAAGTTGTCTCCCCCCTCCCCTCTCTTTCTCTACTCCTGTTTGTCTTTCTGTCAATATGTATGTAGGCCTATTTATATGTCTGCCAGTCTGTTTATCTAATTGTCCTTCATGTAAGAGATACAGAGATGGTGTGAAACGAATGTTGAATGCTAGAGGACTGAACATCAAGGAAAGGTTGAGACAGAACAAATTAAACCGGAATGAAGTTTCATGTGGAGATGGGGGATAACTCACTGTCAATGATCAATAGCAGATAAGAAATGATGCGAATGGGGTAAACTGCAGTTATCAGTGAAGCCTAGTTGTGGATGGCCTAGGATTCGCAGTAGACTATTATAATATACAGTACGGCAAAGGAAAAGCTGAATGTGAAATAATGAAGTTGCTTTCTCTTGTATTTGAACGCCACCCAACTGGAGCAAATAACATCAATCAACTGCTAATATATTTTAAAGTTATCTGTGTCTTTTAATATCCATATAGCATAAATAACATGCAAAGGAATATAGTGGTAGATGTAGTAGTAGCAGCATAGTAGTAGTAGTAACCCCAGGCTCATCTGAACCTGAATCCAGTGGACTGCAGGCTGAAACTGCACTCCTTCAGCTCACCAACCTCCTTTCGGGGTATAAAGAAATGAGGGGCGTTTGTATAACGGGGCGGTGGATCCGTCCAGTCATATTGGTACCGCCATGTGATGGCACACCTCTCTAGCATCTATATCGGTATGTCATATGGAGAAATGAACTTGCAAGGATTGAACTAGCGCCAGGTTTCAAATACCATATGGCACTAATTCAAAGATATACTGATAGCAATGGAACAGAAATGGGAAAGATGTAGAAGTGGTCATGGCGTAGAAGTGGTCTTGATGTTGAATGGCCTCGGCGTTGAAGTGGTCTTGGTGTAGAAGTGGTCTTGACGATGAAGTGGCTTGGCGAACAATGGCATAGCAATAAAGTGGCATAGTAATGAAGTCGCTTGGCAATAAAGTGGCTTAGCGATGAATGGTTTGGCAATGAAGTGGCTTCGTGATGAAGTGGTTTGGCAGTGAAGTGGCTTGGCAGGGAAGTGGGCTGATTGATCAGGTGGTTAAAAGGCTTGACCCACGATGGGAGGATGGGTCAGCGTCAGTGGGAGGTCCTTAAACTTTCATGTGGTGAAACGAAATGTCCAGCCTGATAGGAGTAGAGGGAAAATAGAAGCCGGAATGAATATATATATATATATATATATATATATATATATATATATATATATATATATATATATCAGGAAGAGAGGTAGAACAGAAGAGAATGAAGAGAACAGTACGGAGAAAAATACTGAAGATAAAAAGTCCCCTTGAGTCGCTTCACAAGCAGGGGTACTGGGGAAGTGTTCTTCCCCCCCCCCCTTCCTCCTCAGGGAGAAATTTGTAAGGAAGAGGTGAGATATACTAAAGTGAATTTGCTCTGATTGGACGAAAGTCTCGAACTCCTTTCAGCTCAGATGATTGCTTAATGCAGTCAGACTGGAGGGTTGATTTGACAAGTAAGCAAGGAGACTCAGTCCCACCTCTTGACTGAGGCTTTGCGAATCTAATGTAACCACGAAATAACACTGAAGTAGTGGAAGTGGTTAAGTTCATCAGATGAAAAAAATAATAATAAAGAATAGCAACTTTCACGCTAAAAATAATATATATATTGGTCGGAACATGTGTCACTGAGCCTCCTAACTCCATCAGAATACATTCGTGTATGACGTGATCTGTCTCACTATCCTTACTGTTGCTGCCGTCATCATCACCAACCACAACAAACACACACCACCTGCATACCACTGTTGCGGGCCCTTTAATCGTTGTTTATGCCTTTTTTAACTTTTTTTTTTCCTTCTATCTTGCTGCCTCTTGAAGATGACCTTTAGCTCTTGTAATTATTCTGTAATTTTTTTCCTTCACTCAATGGTGTTAACAGATTATGAAAGTCCTAAAGATGGATTGGACATGTCTATTAAGAAGTTGAACTTCATGGTAGCCTATATATATATATATATATATATATATATATATAAACTCGATTCTAGTGCTTCATGGTAAAAGATACACTTCTGGTGGGAGGGGAAATAACTCTTATAATTCTACTCTCTCTGCTGTCCTTCATTTCATTGACGCGTTGCATATATTCTTTGTATCTCCTGGCGATTATTTTCTCTTAACATGAAACTTTTCAAACTCGAACAGTCACAGTAACGGTGGTGTTCGTGTGGTGGTAGTGGTGATATTACTATGGTCGTGGTATTAGGATTTTGGTGGTGGTGGTGGTGATGGGGGTGGTATCATTGTAATTATAGTGGTGATGGTGGCGGCAGAGTTGGTGATAATCATAACAGTGTGACGATGATGGTTGTAATACCAGAGATGGTGGTAATATTGGTAGCGGTGGTGGTGTTGGTAGTGGTGCAGCTGTGTTGGTGTCAGGTGACATGGCACTAGTGATGTGTTCGCGCTGACACCTGACCCTCTTATACGCCGCATCTCATAACCCACATCTCTTAAGCTGCACCTCATAACCCACATCTCATATAAGCAGCACCAATAACGCACATCACATATAAGTCGCTCTTCATAATCCACATCTCATCTACGCCGCACCTCATAAGCCACATCACATATATGGCGCACCTCATAACCCACTTCTCATATAAGCCGCACTTCATACCCCACATCTCATATACGCCGCACCTCATAACCCACATCTCATAAGTCGCACCTCGTAACTCATATCTCACATAAGCTATACCTCATATCAGCACCTCATAACACACATTCCAGATGTCACACCTCATATAAGCCGAACCTCATAACCCACATCTCATGTAAGCCGCACACCACATCTCATGCAAGCTGCACCTCATAACCCACAACTAATATTAGATGTACCTCATAACCCACATCTCATAATTATAAGCCGCACCTCATAACCCACATCTCATAATTATAAGCCACACCTCATAACCCACACCCCATATAAGCTGCACCTCATAATCCATATCTCATTGTCTGCTCCAAGATAAGCTAATCGGATATGATGATAAACGCTATAAGGTAGCCTATAGTTAACAAACGTTTTAGTTTAAAGAAACGAGGTCAGGGAAGAGTGAGGTACAGTACGCAGGTCTACAGAATGGAAGTGAAAATGACAAGATGGACCTGTAGTGCTACATGGCATTAAGAGGATACTTGGGTTTTGTAATGATGAGATGATGCCTAAGGCAGGCTTGAGGTGGATGTTAAAGAAACGTGTGAGAGTAAGTAATCGAAAACTCGATAAACCTCAACGAAGAAGGAAAAGCATTTATGGGCAGACCATGGAAACGAAATCATGAAGTCTTGAAGTGGCCTCAGGGTCAAAGGACTTACCGTACTAAGATGCTGCGAGCGAATGCACTCTGTGATCCTTGATTTGTATTATGGAGCATCTGGGTGAAAAGTGGGCATGCCAACCATGCATTCACTGTAATGTGACCTTAAAGTGATACAACACTGGTTGACAAGCCAAGCTGTTAAAAGTACCATAACCCATGAAACCTGATGGTCTTGGGTGTTAAGGTGTTTCATCTGAATGTGGGCTCCAGTACAGTATGAGGGTTTAAATATGATGGATAGTTGAAGTTCATTCTTCACATAATGCTGCTTAGGGGCCAGTAACTGACCATTTTTACCACAAGTGTCAGGACTGAGTACTGTACCTTATCCTCGGCCCTCATGCTCCTGATGGGCCATAAAAAATAGGAGTATGGATGTATGGACTTTATTATGCTATTTTTTTTCAGACTGTACTGAGGGTGTGTGCAGTGAGAGCCCTTGTGAGCTGCAACGTGAGTCTCCAGGGTACTCATGTTCGTGTCTCCCAGGGCATTACGGTGCCCAGTGCCAGCACCGTAATGCCTGCCTGCCCCCCAGCCCCTGTATGAACTATGGTCAGTTAGAGATGCCTTTGCTTTGTTACTGGTTTTGTTTGATTGTAGATTTGAGAGTTACCTTTCACTTCAGCCTCTATTAACCTTCACAGGATACACCACTGGGAAATAAATAGTCAGGGGTTATGAGTTGGAGGGAGGGTAACCATGTGGCAGAGACCAGGGCAACAAAGAGGCAATTTGTGTGTGGTCACATTATACAGGATTAAGGTGTCTGGCTATAGATAGATAGAGAGACGATCCCAGCTTAAAGTTCAGAATTTGTACAAGCAAAATGCATCTGTTTTTTACTCATTACTTCCCAGAGAAAGTGATGCTGTGAGTTGGATGTTGCTGGGAAAGTACTTTGTGTAACTCTTTTGCAGGGGGCAGAAGCTGTCACCAGTAACATCCTCAGTAGGATATCTTTCCTAACTGAATAAAATCATCTGCAGGTAGCTAAGGGTGGGATTCTCAGACATATTTATGATAGATTCCCTGTCATAACTTAGTTTTTTTTTTTTTTTTTTTTTTTTTTTTTTTTTTGAGGAACAATTAGAGATATGGAATATTCTGCACTCTCCTTTCCCAGTCCTACGGTTGACTCTACTCTCTCCTTTTCCTGTCCTTCTTGGGAAAACAAATTGCAGTTGTGACAAGGAATCACTCATAAATGTGTTTGAGAATCCCACTTGAGAATATGATAGAATATAGGTGTCATTATGTTGAAGGAGTTAACATTTTTATCAAGGCACATTGGTATTTCAGGGCGATGCATCAATGAGTCTGATGGTACGTACCGTTGTGAGTGTCCTCAGGGCTTCTTCGGCCAGAACTGCTCCGAGGTGAATCCCTGTGATGCAGTCTCACCCAGTCCTTGTGGTCCTGGTGGCTCATGTGTCAGGTGAGAATTATAGCAACTTTTACTTAATGTGCACAAAACAAGAAGACATACAGTGTGTAATATGGTTATTATCTGTGAGGTGAGGTCAGAAATTCATAGGTTTGAATGATGGTTGAATGGATATACTGTAAAGTCAATTTCCCTGACCACTGTGCTGATGGTTCCCAATTTTTGTATGCTTTATGCCAGGAAACCATTTGCTACACTGGATGGTAACCATATGACCAAATTATGGCACCTGGTGATTTAGTTGGTAATTAAGGCACTCCAGTTGGATTGACCCTGTATAGGTTTATATCCAGGGGGTGGTAGGGGTTTATTGCTCACATAATGCCGCTCAGGGATGATTGAGGCTGGTCACTCTCATCTTAAATATCAGGACCAGCTTGCCTGGCCCAGGGCTTCTACACTCGTCATGGGGCAGCATAGGATTGGATGATGGATGGATGGATTTATTATTTTTTTTTCTAGATCACACATACTTCAGTTGTTACTAAAAAATAGGATTTGGGTGATAATGTGTGGAAATATATATATATATATATATATATATATATATATATAAAACCAAATTTTGGCACCTGGTGGTTTCATGGGTAATTATTGTGCTCCAGTCGGATTGAACCAGTGAAGATTTATATCCAAGGGGTGATTGGGGTTTATTGCTCATGTAATGCCACTCAGGGATGAGTGAGGCTGGTCACTGTCATCTTAAATATTAGGACCAACTGCCTAGCCCCGGGCTTCTATGCTCATCATGGGGCGACGTAGGATTGGATGATGGATGGATGGATATATATATATATATATATATATATTCATTCATTCTCATCTTAAATGTCGGGACTAACTGCCTAGCCCCGGGCTCCTACACTCCTCATGGGGCAATGTAGGATTGGATGATGGATGGATATATATATATATATATATATATATATATATATATATATATATGCTGTACTTGTATTGAGAGAGAAAGAGAGAAAATAGTAGTAAAGGAATAACAGGTAGGAAATAATGATATAGGTAGCAGAGAGTGTGTGTGTGTTCTTACCTAATTGTTCTTACCTAATTGTATCTTAACAGGAATGAGTCAAGCTTATACTGTCTGATGTGTGTGTGTGTGTGTGTATGTGTGTGTTTTAGCATATTTACTAGACTCTAAATGACTCTTTGTCACTTAAACAGTATTGTGTACCAGTGAGAGGTGTGTGTGTGTGTGTTTTAGCATATTTACTAGACTCTAAATGACTTTTTGTCTCTCAAACAATATTATGTACCAGTGAGAGGTGTGTGTGTGTGTGTGTGTGTGTGTGTGTGTGTGTGTACACATATTTGTTAATGTTCATTATATAAACATTGTTTTACCAGACTCTAGATGACGTTTTGTCTCTCAAACAGTATTGTGTACCAGTGAGAGGTATGTGTGTGTGTGTGTGTGTGTGTGTGTGTGTGTACACATATTTGTTAGTTAATGTTTTTTATATTAACATTGTTATATTTGACCCTTCATGCATCTTCTTCTCAGATAAGTTGTACCAGTTAGATATGTTTACATATGTATGTTTTTCATCTTTTTAATTTCAGTAGGTTTTAATAGATTCTTAATTCCTCTTCCTATCCCATTTGTTTGAACATTAAGAGGTTTGGGTGTGTTTGTTTCATTTTTTTAAGCTCAACGATTTGTATTAAATCCTTAATATTCCATTTCCCTCACTGGCCCAGAAACTCCCAAGCCCCAGAGTTTCCACCAGGGTAAGAGCTTTAATACATACTTTGTTGCACACTTGCTATTTTGCCTCTCTGGACGTTGAATCTCAAACAGACTTCCAATTATTTTCCTGTTGTTACCAAGACTTGTTTTGCTAGAAGGACAGGGAAAGGAGAATGGAAAATTGTCCCGTGCCCCTGTTTAGACTAGCAAAAATGTGTTAAGTTACAAGAGGGAAATGATTGTAAGTTGTTTTGTGGATCTGATCTATGCCCTCACTGCACCAGCCATTCAGCCTTCAGTGCAATTTGTGTAGATTTTGTTATTGTCTGTGATGTTTTATTTGGAAATTGAATAGAAAATCTTTGGCTATGATCCATGCATTTTGAGAACATGTTTCTGTTGATGTTGTTCATTGTATTGTATGTGGTGAGCATGTGATGTATGGTCAGCAAAAGAAGTATTGAGACTCCTATATTTGATGGAATAGAATCTGAACGATGCTTATCCTTATAGTCTTGTATCTGGTAATTCTAAGCTACAGGAAATTCAGGATTGATGCCAAATTGTTTCAGTTGCATTGAGAGAAGAGAATACTGTACAGTACACCTTTTTAAAAATAAGACACACCAATAACAGCATATTATTTCAAAGGTGTTTATGCTTATGCTTCAAAATATGGTAGGAGGGGGCGCTCACCATTCACTCACTCGATGTAGTGCTGCTCTTGGGTGACTGTCCTTTCCTCTCTTCTTTCCTTTTTTCCTTCCTTCCTCTTTTGTCTTTCTTTCCTTTTTTCTTTCCTCTTCTGTTTGTGGGTGACTCTACACTGAGTGACAGGCCAAATGGTATCCTGTACACCAGGAAACCATTTACTACGCTGGGTGGTAATCATATAACCAACTTATGGCGCCTGGTGCTTTGGTAGGTAATTAAGGTGCTCCAGCTGGATTGAGCCTGTATAGGTTTATATCCAAGGGGTGGTTAGGGTTTATTGCTTACGTAATGGCACTCAGGGATGAGTGAGGCTGGTCACTCTCATCTTAAATGTCAGGACCAACATGCCTAGCCCTGGGCTACTACACTCCTTATGGAGCAACACAGGATTAGATAATGATGAATCAAAATGTAAAGTACAGTGAGAGTCTTCGTACTTTTGTTGTTGACTGTACGTTATTATTCTTCCCTTCATTTCTCCACATTGTGCATCATGTGCTTCATTGACACTAGAGAATGATTGTTTTCCATTATTTGTCTCTGCAGATTTTTGTTGTCAATATTGTATGTTATTTAGTCAGGTACAGAGGTACAGGCAAAGATTGAACTTGTATCTGTGGAGGCTAGTTCTGTTCTTGTGTGGTATTTTTTTCTTATGAAAATGTGGTTAGGATGATAGTAATGACACATTAACCATTAGATTGTTGCTGTATCATGAATCATCATACAGTGTGCTGCGAAGAGTCTGCTTTCATCGTACTGTATGGTATGGAACCCTTGTGGTCACACATTTTCTGGATGAAAAAAATGGCTGTTTAAACTTTTGTGAGAGATCTTATCTCAGCTAGTTTGAGTCTTTCTTCAGATTCAAGAGTACACTTGGAACATGTGAAGGTTTTTGTAACCATCTGTTGATCCATGAGTAAGTTACAAAGGTTTGCAAATTAAGTGGTTTCATAACTAAAATCCTGAGTAATATAAAGTACTTCAAAAACTGCACAGTATTGATGACATTTCAGTCTTGGCAAGTATGCAGCAGGAAATTCTTGGTTACTTTTTAACAGACTTGGCTGTAGTTCTTAAACATTTTTGTAATCTCATTTTGTTTTTATGACTGACTGTCATATGCTGGATGTCAGACTTGATGCTCTGCAGTTAAAACATTTTTGTAATCTCTTGTTTTTATGACTTTGACTGTCATATGCTGGATGTCAAACTTGATGCTGTACAGTTAAAGATTGTGCAGAAGGTATTATACTCGTATATGGTGCTTCATTTGTGATGTACAGTACAGCTTTGTTTTGGCATAGCTGTATATATTGATATAACACTTTCATTCAGTGTCAAGGCCAAGTATTATTGTAATGAAATCATATTTTACTTATACTATATGTTTGGCAGTGAATATGTAATGTTTAATGAACACATAGTATTGTATATACTGTATCTGTTTCTGTAATGCATGCTTAGATGCGATGATATTAACTGCATGAGTGCTGATTATATTTTACTTGTTCACTACAGTAGTACCTTAGTGTTCATGTCAAAATGGCTCTAAATGCCATAGTTTGGCAACATCGTATGGGTTGTTGAGGTTAGTTTGCCAAATCATTAGTAAAAGGCAAAATATGACAGTACTTAAAAGTGTAGGTGGGGGCACTTACCATCCACTCACTTAATGTATTGCTTCTCTCAGGTGTCTGCTCTTTCCTCTCGTCCATCCTTCTTACCTTCCATTCTCTTCTGTCTTACTTTCCTTCATTCTTTCCTCATCCTTCTGCCTACAGGTAACTTTACATTCCCTCTTCTGTCTTTCTTTCCTTCATTCTTTCCTCTTTCTTCTGCCTATGGTTAACTCTACACTGAGTGACAAGCCAAATGGTTTCCTGTACACCAGGAAACCATTTACTACGGTGGGTGGTAACCATACGACCAAATTTTGGTGCCTGGTGGTTTAGTGGGTATTTATGGCGCTCCAATTGTCTTGAACCAGTGAAGGTTTATATTGAAGGGTTGGTTGGGGTTTATTGCTCATGTAATACCACTCAGGGATGAGTGAGGCTGGTCACTCTCATCTTAAATGTCAGGACCAACTTGCCTAGCCTCGGGCTTCTATGCTCCTCGTGGGGCAACATAGGATTTGATAATGAATAAATGAATGATTAAAAGTGAAGAGTGCCTGAGTTGTGTATGTTATGCATATAGTACTTAAAAGTGCCATGAAGTTATTACACATCTTTATAGATGAAGGCAACAGAAAGTTATAGAATTTGGTTTACTTTTGCTGTGTTTAGGGGATCTGTGGGTGGGTGTGAGAATGGTAGGTTGAAGTGGAACAGTGAGCATGTAGAGTTTAAGTGGAGGCTCTAGGGACCTAATTATTGATATGTCATAAGCTATTTGAATTGGGTTCTCTTTCTATTTCTCTTACCTCCTGACAGCCTTTTCAGCATATGATGGACTTGTCAAACTAGAGGAGGTATATGTAGCCTTCATTAATCCCTTGAATATGAGAGGGGACTTCAGGTAGATAAAATAATCTGACAGTAGCAAGACTAATATAGAACCTACATCATAGGAATGAAGGGATTAATTAGGAAATCCTTGAGTGGGTAGCTGGGGGGGGGGGACACTAAAGAAAACTCATCACTCTCCTTTGCCAAAACTAAAACTCCACAATAAAGAAAACAGAGTGCCTGTAATTTTCACATAACTGTGTTAGGTCTGAAGACAGGAACATAGTGTGTATAACATTCCATGACAAACCTAGCTGTTTACAGAAGGGCTTGAACTCATTTTGCCAAGATGTGTGTATCCTTGATCCTGCAACCATAAAGCATAACCAGTGGCCCAGTAGACTAGTTGTCCCTTTTTACCCTCAAGATCATGACTTGTACTGTTGTGATCAAAAGTTTGCTGGCATTTCCTTTCAGAGTATGGTGATGGAGGGTATTAAGAGAAATATTTCTGTGTGGTAGCAGTATGAAACACACAACAAAACAGTATGAGACGAAAGGATACTGTCTGATGTTTGTGAGAAGGAAGGTTATTCTGTGATGTTAAGGGAGAAATTAGAAGTATACACAGCAGTACATATTGCTGGGAGAGGATTTTCAGTGTACATTTTCTTGCATTAGTACATGCACTGTGCATATGTATTGTACAGTACTGTACTGTAAATATGGCATAATATCAAATTTATGAATAGCAGCATTATACTGTGATAATGTTTAATAGGTTTGTTGATAAAACACATGAATAATGGAGTTATACCTTCCTTCCTCTTCTGTCATTCTTTCCTTCATTCGTTCCACTTCCTTCTGCCTGCGGGTGACTTTACACTCCCTCTTCTGCCTTTCCTTCCTTCATCCTTTCCCCTTCCTTCTGCCTATGGGTGACTCTACACTGCATGACAAGCCAAATGGCTTCCTGTACAGCAGGAAACCATTGACTATGCTGGATGGTAACCATAATACCAAATTATGGCACCAAGTGGTTTAGTGGGTAATTAAGGCTCTCCAATGTGATTGAACTGGTGCAGGTTTATATCCAAGAGGTGGTTTGGGTTTATTCCTCACATAATGCCACTCAGGGATGAGTGAGGCTGGTCACTCTCTTCTTAAATGTCAGGACCAACTTGCCTGGCCATGGGCTCCTATGCTTCTCATGGGGCAACACAGGATTGGATGATGGATGGATAATTCGTCTGCCAGTGTGGGTTTTTGTATCCTATGCTGTACAGTATTCCTGGCTTTGTGTCTTGTGACATAAGAAGCTCTTGAAAATGAAAGTTTCAATCTCCTATATTGTTTACTGTTGTCATTGCATTGAAATGTTTGTGTAGCTTGTATATAGGCTGAATGTAAATATATGTGCTTTTTGTGTGTTGTATATGCCTGACTGTGTGTTGCTTGTAATGAATATGTGCCGAGTGTTGTACAAGCACTTCTTATTATAAGTCAGAGATGCATCCCATTTTCAGAATATCATAATGTTTGCCATACAATTGGTAACATAAACTGGGAAAAATAAGCAAATAACTCTGTATTGGAGGTAGCTCTGGAGTATTGGTAGGCAAATTTTATGAATACAGTATTTTGAACTTGGGGAAAAACTATAAAACAAGATTACTTGTGATGAGGACTGAATGTTAATTTTAGTGTACAGAATAATTATGTGGTTTTATTGGTATTTTATTGTTTTATATCGTATATATCAATGGGAATAGGAGAACAAAAAGATGTTGATGTACAGTATTTTATTGAATGTTGCTTGCCCTGTACTGTGGTTGTCAGGAGTGTTGTACTGTAATGTGGTGTTGGAGTGGGTAGAGTGGTGGGCTGGGGACTGTAAGGTTGCTGGTTTGATTCCAGCTGATGTAGGGAGGAACAGCTTGTGGATTTGATTTGATACTGTGTTCATCATGTGACCCTACTGATATACCATAAAAGTATCCATTTCTAATACTATAAAATGCTATAACACCAGGTCAGAATATGATGCACCAAGCTTATCACCGTAAAGATGGTGGGTCTAAATGCTGAAGTGCAAGATGACATGTGATAGCTGCAGGGAATAGATCTCAGTGGTGTATCATAAATGGACTAAGGAGCTTAAAGTGGACGTACAGCCTATGTCCAGAGGCTTATACATCAAGAACAATCCCAGTAATGTGTTTTGTTTCACAGTACATCCCATGCTACCCATATTTGTTTCCCATTAAAAACGAAAATTACTGTACTTACAGGTAATCTCCTTTTTACATAGGTTCATTTTACAGAAAGCACAATTCCACATTATCTCAAGATATTTCTTTATGTGTTTGTCTAGACTTTTTTTAATTCATGGTTGTCTTGTAGTGTTGTTTGAGTTTAAGGAGACAAAACAGGAGGGATGTTGGAGTATCTCTTTGTGTACAAGCATAATTTTTGCAATTTTTACTTACTTTCATTTTACTTATTTTGTCTTGACAGACCTAATCCTTGCATTCCTAAGAGACTGCCTGTACCTTCCACCATGATGATTAAAAAGAATTCTTCCCACCATCTCCTGTATATTAATTCCTCATTACCTTCAGCATGGAGAGTGGGAAGTACACATGTATCTGCCCTGAGGGATACTTCGGACTCTTCTGCGAACACCTTAACCCCTGCCTCTCTGCTCCCTGTCGGAATGGAGCCCCTTGCACCAACCTTACTGACACTGAGTACTTCTGTGACTGTCCACCAGGGTACACAGGTATGCATGGAAGAGCTGTAGTAAAGCTTGTAAATTTATTTTTTAGCTGTTCAGTTTCTGTTGAGAAAGGTTGGTAAATTGTAATCATTGTAGTCATTTTCACCATTCTCCATCATTATTATCATTATTCTTAATACTATAATCATCATTAGTATCATCATCATGAGCACTGTATGCTTTATTCAGACTAACACCAGGCAAGTTATGTATCCTATCAGTCAAACCATTAACCGCTTTGTCCACACTGCTTCTCACCCTGCTTGCTTCCTTACATCACTGGCAGGCATTGACTGTGAGGTGAATGTTGATGAGTGTGGCAGCTCCCCATGCCTTAATGATGCCACCTGCATTGATGCCGTTGCTGCCTTCTCTTGTGCTTGCGCTCCTGGCTACACAGGTGAACAATAGGGTGTTTATTTGAAAGTTTTTGATATCTGGACAAGGCACTGTGTCCTGTGTGTTATGGTATCATGTGTATTTATTATTAGACATTTTATAGTTGTCTGTAACTCACTGTCAGGCAAGCCTCATTTATTTCTGACCCCATCAATTTGAGGGATCTCCTGTAAGCAAATTAGAATTCATAAGACAAAATATATTGCAAAGCTTGCCCTTTGTCAGAAAGGGTTGATACTTTGAGTACAGTGCTACCTTTCATATATTATGTTCTGCATGCTGCCAGATTATTTTTCACTGTAGAAGAAATCTCTCATACTGAAGGGGTTAGGTACCATCTACGTTAAATTCTTGTGTACAAGAATATTATGTATATTTGTGTGTTCTTACATTATATTGCTTTCTTTCACTGTGTAATTTTACAGCTTTTCTAGTTAAAGTAATTACTTTCTGTCCTCATTTTAAATCACTCGATGTGTAATAAATCAGAAAGAACCAGCTCCTTAGTTAGCAAAAGCAATACCAACAAATGAAATATTTCAACACCACCTTACCTCACCTCGTAAAACTTAACCTAACACAACCTTACCTAACCTAACTTAGTCTATCCTAACTCAGCCAGACCTAACCTAACCCATCTTGACCTAACCTATCCCATCCCAACCCAACCAAACTCAACCCAATACAGCACAACCCAACCCAGTCTAACTTAACTGTTTACTCTCTGGTGACAGGTGAGAAGTGCGAGATCGAAGTGAATGAATGTGCATCGAATCCGTGTGTACGAGGGGAATGCTTAGACTTGGTCAGTGACTTCTTCTGTGAGTGTCCAAGAGGATGGGGAGGCAAAACATGTGCCGTCGACCTTGGTGAGTGCCCTCTAGATTTGGTCCAGGATTAAAATCAGCTATGGTATCTGTCTGTGTATAATTTTAAGTCTGTCTATCTATATACCTGTCTACCTGTGAACTGTATCTATTTCTGTCTATTTATTTATCATCCAATCTGTCTTCATGTCTGTATGTCTGTCTCACTGTGTCTATATATTTGTCTAGCTGTCTGTCTGTCTACATATCCATTTATCTATTGATCTGTCAGTCTGTCTATCCATCCATCCATTTGCTGTATGCCCTGTGTGTGTATCTGTTGTATGTATCTTTTGATCAGTCTATCAATCTAGTTACCATTCATCTGTCTCTGTCTGCTGCATGCCAGTTCCACAGTGGCTGCAACAGAAATGCACCCAAGACATTCTTGTACTTCCTGCCACACCAACCCACCCTCCCTCATGAACTCCTTCATTCACTCTTTTTACATAGATCTTTCCCTGTGACTAACAGACTGCTTTTAACTCCTTTAGTATGATTTTTCTCTTCATTCATTACACTGTAGTTTTAAAGTGGATCTTGGTTGTTGCAGCTGAATTCTTTCCTCCATGCTTTACTGTACAGTGTTTGTTTTTATGATATTCTTGGGTAATAGTTTTGCCCCAGTTTATGTCTTGCTTCTTTAGTTATGGATTTAACATTTTTCTTGAACTTCTATATCGTGCTGCCCTTGTAAGAGATCTTGCAGTTTTACTTCAAATTATATCTTGCTTCCGTAGTCATGGATTTAACTTTGCATGCCTCTCCCAGTTTTGTAGGGTTGTATTCTAAGTGGCCTAGGAGATTTTGCATCATCTGCACCATAGTGATTTATTCTGCACATTACACCTCAATACTGTGTCCTCTTGTATGCTATGGATGCAGACTGTGTCAGTATTCAGATGATATGAATAACGTACAGGAGAATGTTAAGATGGACACCCAAACCCCGCAATATAATTGAATTACTATCTATCTATCTATCTATTGCAAAACACCTTAATCCCATAAGGGTTGGCCACAAACAAATTGCCTCCATGTTCCCCTGTCCCCCGCCATTTCACTGCCCCGCTCCCAGCTCACACCCCCATCTCTCATATACCTCTCCACCCCATCCCTCCATCTCATCCTTGGCCTCCCCCTCCCTCCCTCCACCTCACATACACTCTCCTCGTCAGTCTCTCACCCTCCATCCTCTCCACGTGGCCAAACCATCTCAGTGTGTTTCTCCTAATGCCTGAGTTACTTGAACGAAAAAATAATCAGATAATGATCAATCATATATTGAATGTAGGTATCATAGCTTTTCATCCATTCATCCATAATCCAGTCCTATATCACTCCATGAATAGGAACCTGGGGCTAGGTAAGTTGGTCCTGACATTTAAGATGAGAGTGACCATCCTCACTCATCCCCAAGAGGCATTACAGGAGCAGTAAACCTCAACCACCGTTTGGATATAAACCTACACAGGCTCAGTCCGATTAGAGCACCATAATTACCCACAAAACCACCAGACGCCATAATTTGGTTATATAGTTACCACCCAGCGTAGTAAATGGTTTCCTGGTGTACAGGAAACTGGCTTGTCATTCAGTGTACATGATGATCATATATAGAAAAAGGGTATTAGTGTATTAAGATCATAAACAAATAACCTAACAGGAGATGGTATAACAGGTATGAGTGTATTATGCAAAATAAATTGCTAAAGAAAAGAGTCTGCAAAGCCTCCCATGCCAACTGGAATACATCCCTTACAGTTATAAGTGGAGCAGCTTTTGTAGTGTACATTGCTTTACATAATGCTTTAATTTATCACTGCCTGGTGAGTGCTTAAGCAGGCACTATCTCTCTGGCACCTTTTTTCTTCATCGTGAGCTGCCCTTACAGACGAGTGTGCCTCTTCCCCCTGCCTCAATGGTGCCACATGCATCGATGGTCTGGCATCATACGTTTGTGACTGTGCCTTTGGTTACAGTGGCCAGACATGTGAGCTTCCAGGTAAGAGAACAGGTGCATGGATATGCTGTATCCTCATGGCTGGATGTACATCTGAGAAGGGAAAGAAGAAAGAAAAAAAATGGATTTTTTTATTTTTAAAATTTCATTTCTGTAATGGAAGCTGCACAAGCACGTAGAGATTTTCTCATGCAGACGCAGCAATGTTGTCCATGCATGATGGCATCAGATGATTCCATTACCATGTCATCTTTCACATCATAAAGCAGATGCATTTCATAATACCGTTTTGGTACACTACATTTATATAATTTCACTGTTATCTTTGAATTGACAGTTATGTAAATTAATAATGGCTGGAGACCGTAATACAGGACAGTAAACTTCTGCTATATGTCATCTTCAAGAATGTAGTGAAGATAAATTACTTACTGTCTGTATGAAATGAGTTACTTGAGATGAGCATGTGGAGTGACGTGGAGGGACAGGTTGACGAACGAAGAAGTGAAGGAACGTTGTGGGGTGGATGTGGATGTGGATGTGGTTGAGAAGAGTAGGAGAAATACACTGAGGTGGTTTGGACATGTGAAGAGAATGGAGAATGAAAGACTGACTAAGAGGGTGTATGTAGGTGAGGGAGAGGGAGGGGTAGACCGAGGATGAGGTGGAGGGATTGAGTTGAGAGGTATATGAGGGAGGGGGGGGTGAGTTGGGGGGAGGGTAGTCAAATGGTGGGTCACAGAGCGACTTGGAGGCGTTTTGTCTGCGGCCACGCTTTGCGGGATTAGGGCATCTGGCTATAGATAGATAGATAGGTAGATGAAACACAATTCCTTATAGTATTGTAGTTCATGTTACATCTCCTGATGCTTGATGACAACTAAGTCTTAAGAACTTGCTGTGTTTCATGTTGCTTTATACCACATCTTCATTAAATTGTAGAGAAGCACATGAGGTTATTTTTAGTTAAAAAATTTGTAATGTTGCTGCAGCTAACATCGTAATTGGTGACCTCTTCTTTGGCATTGCAGTCAACATGAACTGTTTTATTATTTTAACAAAATTAGCAACTGTTAATGCAGTGTCTCTTAGTTTAAGATAATGAGCTTATGAGTTTCATACTGCCTTTTAGTGTGGCAGTCTCATACCAGAGAAGAGTATGCTTTTGTTTTGTTTTTTCCCTGCATGTTGCTTGTTATTGACCCACATGCTGTCACATGAAATGCTTTATGGAGAACTACCTGTACTTTTCTGCTGTACAGCGACTTATGCAACTAATAAATCCCTTCAGTATGAGAGGCTTACCCTCAAGCTGGAAATTGTACCGTAATGTATCAGTGGCAGGAATGTACCACATTGTAATGTGGAGACATGAAAGTATCAAAGGGCATAGTGGAGAATGTTTCTGACCCATCTTTACAAAAGGATTCCCCAAAGCTGGAAGATATAGTCTGCTTCATGAACCCACTTGAAATGACACTCATGCTAATGGCCCTTGCTTAAGTGAAATTAAGTATAATGTAAAAAAAAAAAATAATAATAAATTCTGATTCTTGAACAGTATTATGGTGTTATGGATTTTAATTTCACAGTGCTCTGTTTTCTTTTTTCATTACCGGTAGAAGAAATTATTATTATTATTTTTTTTTTTTTCCTTTTAAGACACAACAGTTTCAGTTTTACATGGACTTTTTTAGGTATTGGACTCATACCTGAAGAGGGTTCAGGCCAGGCCAAAACTTTTGTCATCACAGTAAACACAACTTCATATATTGTACTGGTATAATGTCTTCTGTTATAGTGTTAATGTTTCAGGAACTTGATCCTTCATAGGCTTGGGCCTCAGTGATGCACAGTATTTTAATCTAGCTACTGCCATATGATTTTGTTTAGCTGAGGGAAACCTTTGCCTGCTAAGAGTGTTACTGATATGGCAGCTTTTTCAAAGCAAAGTTAGTTGAAGAGTGCAGTACCTCCAATGCTCTCATTTAAGTAGCTTCTTTGGTTTTATTTAAGCATGAGTCATGTTGTGCATTAGTTTTTCCTCTCCCACTGTCGGCCTCCACTTTCTCTGCAGCCGGCCGTTCTTTCCACCGCATGGACCGCCCCTCCCTGCCTGAGCCTCTCTACGTCTACCTTTCTCCCTGACCAGAGTTGTGCCCTGCCCACACCATCGTTCTCAGCACCGGTGAGTTCCACTGGCCAGCCACCCGTCATGGCCACTCCGTCTCCCTCGCCTGTCCATACGGTATCCGGGACACTGGGAGAGACAGTTTGACAGCAGGGTCTTCAATCAAGAGTTTTAATTCCCCAGTCAAGACCTCAATTTCCAAGAGTTCATCAAGAGATACAAATATCAGAGGTGCCCAAGAGACTCCTGGTGATCTCGTGAGGCATAACGGCGAGAAAGGATCATCCCACTCAGAGGTTACCCATGGGATCCGAGAGACAGCGGCGCAGTGGGAGGGTGGGGCATTCAGCATCAAGAGAAGAGCCAGGGATGTGGACATGCTCCATAGCGGCAGAAGCTATTCACCCACTTCTCGACTGGTATGGCCTTATAGCTTTCTTTTTTCTCTTTTTCCTTTTTTATTTCCTTGTATTAACCATTCAATATCGTGAGGACTTTTTGCAGTTTATTATTGCTGCCTCCAGACAGTTTTATGCAATTTAAGGTAAGATCTATCATACTGGATGAGTTAATGAGGGTTGTATCTAATCCATCCCAATTGAAAATTTTCTCTTAAGCTGATGAAAATTGCCTGAAGATACCAAGAATAATATGAAAGCATTTTATTAGAGTAAAGGTGCAAATGAAGTATTGATAAGCTTTTTGTTGTGATTATATGCATTGATAATGATGGAAGCTTCTCACTTACTTCTCAGCTCTTAGTTTTTCCTGTACTGTAATGATAAAGTTTCTTTTTCACTCATAAGGATTGATAAGTTGTCTTTATTGACTCAAGTAGTATAAATATAGTGCTCCATAGTGGCAGAAGTTTTTCACCTATCTTTTGGCAGGTATGTCTCTGTGGCATTGGTATTATCATAAATCACTTCCCTACCTCTTTCTCTCCTACTAAAGTTCTGGTCTGTGAATGTTATCAACACCATATGCAGTACATTCATAAATGCTTCCCTTTTTCTGTTTCAGACACTTCCTTCCTCTTGTTTCAGTCTCACTGATGTACTGTTCCACTCACATTTTCCAAGCCATATTCCAACCCATACACATTCTTAACAGCTTCTGTTAGTCCCTTCCTTTCTTCTCCTGTCTCCTTCATGAATATACTCTTTAACTTGCACTTTTTGTAATACATACAGACCATCTTTATTATGAGTTTGGTGTGTTTTCCAAAATTTCACTTTATTTTCATACAAATGGTATAGTAAATAGAGGATGCTGGCATATCAGTAATATAGGTAGCAGTGGAAATGTAGTAGGCAATTTTCCTGTAGTTTAATGAGAACTCAATAGAAAAAAAAAAAAAAAAAGGACAAAAAGGTGACTTGCACACAATACAACAAGGACTTTGCACGTCTCCCCAAATATTGGCATGTTTCCTAATCCATAGTTTTTAAAAGTGATGGTAATTATTAAGTTTAGTTGTGCAGCCTGGTTTATGGACATTACTCAGGCCAGACCAAGCAAGACCCAACCTGGCCATGATAACCACATACAACATCCTTAACTTTGGCATCCTTTAGCCCTAACCTTGGCAAAGGAAAAAAAAAAAGAATGCAACTTTCAATCTGTCTTTGCTTGTTGGCTCATTCCTGTAAGGGGTGGCCACAAACAGATTTCCTCCATCTCACTCAGTCCTCTGCCATTTGGCTGCCCTCCCTCCAGTTCATGTCCCCTTCCTTCATATATTTCTCCACTTCATCCTTCCTTCTCATCCTTGGTCTCCTCCTCCTCCTCCTCTTCCACTCTGCCTCACTCACATACACTCATCTAGTCAGTCTCTTTCACTATTGCCAGAATAACAACAATTAGTCTCACCACTTTCCTGCATTCATTGTCACTCCATCAGTATTTATACTTGTAATTGTTTCTGAGGATGTATATAGTGAAAAGTGTGAGAGTTAAGATTTTGTCCATTTTTACAGGAGAGTGCTCGGCAGGCAAGATATAGGATCATCTCTGAAAGCATCCGTGTGCACCGAAGGCCATTCCAGAGGAGGAAACAGCACCAGAGACAGCAGGATTGGGCTTGGCAAGGGGGACAAGAGGACGTAAGACACTTGAAGACAGGAGAGGAGTCAGAAGCTGAAAATCCATCAGAAGAATTGTCACATGGAAGATCGATATCAGGCTCGGGTAGGACAAGTCATTCACATCAAATGGGCAACAAACAGGTGTCTGAACAGCAAGCAAAAGGTAGACATGTACATCACACTCCAGCCAGTCCTGTTACTTTGGCAGAGAGTCATAGTGGAGCAGGATCTGTGGGTTCTCCTTCTAGTACTCAAGCTTCATACTATGAGCTTGAACAGAATTTAAGAAACCCACACTTTCAGACCAAATCAGTCAGAGAACAGTACGAGCAAGTAAGGAGGGAGGAGAAACTTGTTGAAGAGCTTGAGAGGGAATTAGATTTGGGTCAGCCAAGTAGTGATCACTTTGGAATTCCTGAAGACAAGCCATCTGAGCTGACATGGAGGTCTAGTAGCCATCCTGAACCAAGACAGAGTGAAGGAGATGGTGATGGGAGTGGGGAAAGGGCATTTGCTGATGGACAAAACAGTGAACCAGGGATACAGTCTGGACTAAGAACAAATTGGGAGATGGTGGGAGGCATGTCAGAGAGCCTTCGCCCTCATATCCAGGAAAAAAGGAAGTTAAAGAACCCCTTGGCAGGAAAGGAAGACCAGCAAGTTTACATAAAGACCAGCATGCCACCATCTCCATCACCACTTATGGCAGTTGGGGCAGTGAGGTCATGTGTTTTGCAACCCAGTGGTATAGTAGCCTGGGAGGAACCCATCACAGCAGTGTGCCGGGAAAAGTCTGCACAGGAAGCAGAAGAGATGGCAAAAGGTGTGGCCTCTCTGACAGCTTCCCCTGCCTCTGTTGACTCACAGATGTTTGCTGAGGCTGCCCAGCAGCTGTCCCAGATCGTGACACATGCCCTCAGTGATCCTTCAGTAAGTATTACACTCTTTGGCTTTAACCATTCCTCTGTGATAATTTGTATTTAGATTTTTTATTCATGTAAACGTGAGATGATGATGATGATGGTGATGATGAAGAACTCCAAATGGCGATATTCAGGATAGAAACTTTGTGTGGTTAAAGGGTGAACTCCTTCAGTACCATATGAGGCATTACCACAAGGCACTGTTGTACTGAAGGAGTTAATGGTGAATACTTCTAGTACCTTCATTATGAGAGGTGTGTGAGGTGGAGTCAAGATTGTGGGGGCTTGCACAGTGTTTGAAGGACTGTCTGACCCACTTCATTGGGTTTATTGTTGATAGTTTTCCTACTTTCGTACTTTCTTTTTTCTAGTTTCAGGAACATACCTTACCCCATTTATAGGTGGAACAGGTCAGAATGATGATGTAATAAAGTCATTTTCTTGTGGCAAAACTGAAACTAAAAAGACCCACTGGATTTAAAAGGTTAAAGGTTTGATGTTCATCATCCTCATAATCATCCGGACCTCCATTCCCACCCTAGGGCAGGGTGAGGAGTAGCAACATCCAGACAGCCTCAGTTTGCCCAATGCAGTGGGCCACACTTCCATTCATCCATCATATGGGTAGGTGGGGGTGCCCATCATCCACTCACTCTAAATCTAAATTATGGCAGATGTTTTGGAAAGCCTTGGAGGGCCCAATACCTGCCCAGGGCCCCAACCTTGAATGCTTTGATGTTGCAGGTGGCAAATAGTATGGTGAATGCTCTGAGCAACATGATGGCAGTGAATGATTCAGTGGTGGCAGCTGGGGACCAGAGTGGCAATGTTACCTCACAGCTTGTCGACACCATCAATACCTTCACAAGCAATGTCCAGCTTGATGTTGGCAATTCTGTGCAGCTCAGGTAAGATGATGTTGCTTGCCTCTAGTACAGTAATGATTGTTTTTTTTATTATATTCTTCCTACTTCATAACAGTTATACTTAGGAGAGACTTAACAATGAAAATTGACAAGTTGGTGCAGTTAAGGTAAGATATACATGTCACTGGTTGGACTTAGGTTGCCAATTCTGGTTGATTATATTCAGTGTGGGAGAGAGATAGTTGTTGTACACAGTATAGCCTAAGGTACTGACCAGAATATCATATAGGTCCCTTGAGCTTCGTAAAATAATTAGGTAATATCAAGAGTAGAATAGAAACGTCATCATCACAGTGAAGGGGTTAGTGGAATAACATCATACAGAGATTGCCTCATTGTACAGTAGCTTACTAAAAAAAAAAGGGGGTGGCATCATCATAATGAAAAGGCAGAGCATTTTCCTGTGTTTCCCTCCTGTGTATTTTATAAAGAGGTGATGTTGATACTGGTGGATTTACAGGTCAGAGAATTTGATAGTGGAAGCGAGGTTGGTTGAATCTACGCTGAGCGACAACATCACCTTCCTTCCGGGCCAAGACACATCCCCCCATGCCAGACATAGACGCACACTCAACTCAGCTGATGAGCCTGAGGAAAAGGTTATTGTAGATTGGTGCTGTTGTTCTTTGTAGTAGTTTGTTGTTGTTGATGTTGTTGTTATTGTTATTATTGTTGCTGAGGCCTCAGGCTCATCTCCTTCTCCAGGATTCTCTCACCCTCTTTTTGTGGGATGAGGTGGGAACTGAGGGACAATTAATTTAACTGAGCAGGATTATATCAGCATCACTGTGAGAAGTACATAGTGTGGATCAGAGGTATATTGTTGAATCAGTGGTACTATATATTGTTATCTTCAATGTGTATGGGCCCTGGGCTGGGTCACTGTAATCTAAAATACTTAAATGTAGATGACCCACTTACTCCTGAGGTGGCAGTGTGATTTAAAAAAATTAAAATTGCCATTTAGGATTTATTTATTTATTTATTTTGTACATGGCTTTGTCTTCACACTGGCTGGAACATCCTAACCACTGAATTACCATAATGTAATTTATAATCAGTCATACTTCATAGTTCTCCTGTTTCATGTTTTTTCTTTTCTTACTCTCTGGACCTTATTTCGCCCCATCCTTAGGTGGGAAAATGATGTCAGGATGATAATGATAATGATGATGATGACTGACCTTAAGGACAACTTGTGGTCACAGTGGTAAGGCAATAGAGTCGACAGTGAAGGCTGTGCCATACTGCAGTGGTTCACACCTTCAAGAGCTGACTGGAGGTTTTTCTTTCATTTAAAATGCTGCTAAGAAAGTAGGTCGATCATCTGTGACATAAATGTTCTGGACTATTGTAGCCTAGTACAGTAAAAGTCTTGTAATCCAAATGGCAGAGGTCTGAGGGTCTTTCAGACCACTGGTTTTTTCGGACTACTGTATTGGGAGGGACTTCTGAAAACATTAGAAATATGTACATGATAAACAAACACTTAAAATGATATGGGTTATTGTTTTACTTACTGGAAATGCATAGAACTGTAGATGAATAGTTGGAGGCAGGTACATCCAAGTGAAAGAGTAAGTCCAAGCCAGATAAATCCTTAGATAAAGGCCAGAAAAATTTGAAAAAGGTCCAGGAAAAAAACAAAAAATTTCACATTGAAGAATATGGAGTATTGGGATATTCTGATTATTAGTGGTCAGATTGGAGGACTTTACTGTATATGGCTGCACATTCTCTGAAAGGGGTGATATAGAATTGGTTGTGACCATTTATTTTTCTTTTTTTCACTTCTTTTTAGGAACCATTCCTGACCCTGCCTCTGCAAGTGCTGAAGCTGGCAGGAACAGAGAATGTGAGACTTGAATTTGTGTCTTACTCCAGTGACAAGTTCTTCAAGAGTCAGCAAGGGTCAGGCCTTCCCATCATCGCTGCCCGTGTCACCAATACTACCATCAGCAACTTGAGTGAGCCGGTCCTCTACCACATACCTATTAATGACCGAGGGGACAACTCTGCCTTCCAGCCACTATGTGTCTTTTGGGATGAAAAAGGTATAGGTATTCCTTTCTTAGTTGATGGGATAAGTGAACTAGTTATTATCAGCATCATCACTATAACCCAGTTTCCAGATATCATTCAGGGTTGTTTTAAATGAAGGATTCCTTGTGTTGTGTAAAGCAGTCTAAACACAGTGGAGTGACTGAAGTAGAGAGAGAGCAAGAGAACTAGTCTTCACATCATTCACACAACATCATTTTCAACAGTGCGTGAGTGGTCGCAAGTAGGGTTGGAGACAGTAGAGGTAGATGGCATGACCACATGCCAGGCCCGCCACCTCACTGCCTTCTCCATCATCCTGGACCCAGTACCCTCCAAGCTGGGCTACCATGCTACTCCTCTTTCTGTCATCACTTATGTTGGACTTGCACTTAGTACAGCAGGACTCCTTGCAACTGTGGCCACTTATGCATTGTTTCGGTGGGTTTATGTTGTTTCTCTGTCATTGTTTTTTTATTGTTATTGCTGCTGTAGTTGTTATCACCCAGGATCATCTAGAAGTAAACTTCTGTTGCTGTTATCACGAATATTGTACTCATACAGTATAGCAGGACCCCTTGCAACTGTAGCTGCTTATGCATTGTTTTGCTAGGTTTGTGTTCATGTCAATCATTGTTGTTGTTGTCACTAGGCCCCAGGATCATCTAGACATAAATCTCTCTCTCTCTCTCTCTCAATTACCATTTGCATTGGACTTACACTCCAGAATCCCATGCAACTGTGGCTGTTTTTTGTGCTATAGTTCTTATGGACCTTTAAATGTGTGTAGGCATTTAGGTCTCTTTCTGTTATTATCTAAATTGTACTCCTGCTATGTATGTCTGGACTCCAAGTGACTGGCTGCTTGTATGATGTTTCAAGATTAAAACATGTTGCTATAGATAGGGAAAGAGAAGTAGACAGATAGAAGAGGAGTTAAGTCAACAATAATATCTCCTTAACTCACTCCCTGTCTTCAAGCAGGACCCTGAACCGTGACCGCAGTGGTAAGGTTGTGGTGAACCTGTCACTGGCACTGCTGCTGCTCAACCTGGTGTTCCTGGCAGCATCACTGCTCAAACCTCCATCCCTCACCTGTACATCCCTCGCTGCTGTGGTTAGTTTGTGTGTGTGTGTGTGTGTGCATGCATGCGTGCATCTCTCTCTCTCTCTCATTGACCCTACCTCTTCTTCTTCCTGTTCCTCTTAAGTATCTCTTACCCCTTCTTCCATGTACCATGCCCTCTGTCTCATTACTCAGTTCTCTCATTTCTCACTCTATTCCATCTCTCCATGTAAGTCTCTGTCTCTGTCTTTTGATTCTTACTGGCCTTACCTCTGTTTGTAAAGAAAAAGCAATAATAATATAATCTGTTTGCTACTTCCAGCCTGGTTTTCTAGTAGATTCACCATATAGTTACAGTGAGACTTTACTGTGCTCTGCAGTATACAAATTCAAAACGAATGCCTTGTAATAAATAGTATTCCAGTAGGCCTAATGTTATCGATGCTGGTAGTATTGGCACATGCATTCTGTCCCAACATTTCTCTCAGTGCACAAGTTTTTCATAATACACTGCAGTATTAAAGATGCATGTGGTCTAAAGTGCCTCTTAGGCCAAAGATCACGCAGGTTCAAATTCCCCAAATGATTTTTTATCATGTTATGCCATAAATTTATAAGTTAGTCACTTACCCTTAAACATTATGAACTGTTATAACTTCCATGGGGTACCTGTATTTTGAAATTAAATGTTTATTGTTATTTCTATGGTGTGTATCTGCTTTTTTGACTATTGGGTATGTTTATGTGAAGCTACATATTGTGATGACAATTTTTGGCACATCACATAGAGCCATGATTCTGGGGGCTTGTATGATGAGTGAATGGAAGCTTGGCCCATTAGACTGGGCAAACTTGGGCTGTGTGGATGTTGCTACTCCTCACCCTGCCTTAGGGTGGGAAAGGAGGTCTGGATGATGATGATGATTTATTTGCTTCCATCAGCTTCACTATCTGGTGGTGTCAGCATTTGCCTGGATGTTAGTGGAAGCTGCCAACATGTACCAGCTACTCATCACCGTCTTTGCATCATCAGAGACTCACTTCATGGCCAAGAGAGTTGTGGCTGCATGGGGTGAGTTTTTTTTTTTATTTATTTTTTTTTAAGTAAGATTTTTGCATTTTTAAAATTACTGTTTGTTGTCTTTTAGTCTGTTCATCTGTCTTATATTTTGTGTATCTTAAGATGTATATATTTTACAGTATTGTCTTCCTGCCCATCTCACTGTCTATTATTATTTTTCACTGTTCTCTAATGGTCTCTTGTTATATCCATTGTCTGTCTGGTAGCCTATTCTGAGCATCTTATGAATGATGTACCTTGTGTGTCTGCATTTCTACCTTTCACTGGTCTGTTATACTACTGGGTATGTATCTTGGTATGTTATCTTGTCTCTCATATGGTCAGTCTCCAGTTAACCTTCCAGATAATTTTCCTTTTTTGACATGCTCTTTGCTATTAGGCCTAGAGTAAATGACCAAATGAGTGCCTGTTGAAGTTCCATTGCTGCCTTAGCTAATGGGCCAGTTTTGCCCAACTTACATCACCAGTGGTATGAGGTACTGTATTTTGAAACACATTCATGACTTGGGCCACTCCAAATGCTTGCTGATGGAGGCAGATGCAGGCAGGAGTTGTGCCTCACTGTAACCCATACAGTTTCCCATAATGAATGTGGGCAGGTGCAAGTGAGAACTTCTTTGGGTTATAGTGATGCAAAACTCCTACCTGCATAATATGGCAGTTGGTGTGGGTATGTTTTTGTATTGTAATAAGAGATAAATGTGTAGCCTGAAGAGAAGAATGTTGAGTATGTTAACCTCGTCTCTATTATGATATACTTAATATGTAGGCTGCTACTAGGTGATTTTATTTAAGTTGTAAATGATCTCTGATGTTAATACTGTCACCATTAACCCTTTCATAGTCAGGAGGCTTCTAGTATTGTATTCCAACTAATGTCAGACAGTTTTATTCAGCAGAGAGTGAGTCATAGGAGACTGAGAGTATTAGGGTATTGTTTGCAGACAAGACCTGGTAGGAAAGAAGTGCTAGGGGGCCATTTAAGTTGGAAAGAATACATACTTAAGTGTATGTGTGTTGTAGTAGTAGTAATTGCAACCTCATGCTGAGCTGAATATGAACCCAGTGGGCAGTAGGCTTCAGTTCCTCTTCTAATGTAGTCCACCACCTTCATTTTGGGGGATAGGGAACTACAGTAACTGAGAGATGTTTGTATAACCAGCTAGTTGCTCTCAATGGTTATATCAGTGCCACCACATGAAGGCATCCTTCTCCAGCATCAGTGTGTATGTACCAGTATGCAGAGGTGAAGTAGTAAGGAAGAGGTGCAAGCAAGCCTTCTATGTGGATGAAAATATGGGCCTAACTGTGTATGTGTTGAACCAGTTTGCATCCTTCCTCCTTTCCCATCCCAGGTCTGCCAGTGGTGCCAGTGGTGTGTGCGTTGGTATGGGATGTGGGTGTGTACGGTGATGTCACTCATGGCTACTGTGTCATCAGTCCTCTGCCCAACCCAGCCGTATATTACTCCACATACCTTGGTCAGTAGCCATATTTTTCAGTTTACGTACTACAGTATATATGTACAACATGTAAGGGTATTAAATAAACTCTGGTGATGACTCTTCAGATATATGGAATGAACACTTACAGGTATCATGTAGTATCTTGTTTGTCTGTCAAGCACTACAAGTTTCACAAGAAGTTAGTATCTGTTAGCCTACATTTTGCATTCTAGAACTTTTTCATTCAGTAAAGTGCTAGCCTGTCACCTTGGGTAATTTTTACATGTAGTTTAATGCCTCTTTATTAGGGAGAGTGAGAAATTTATTGCTTTTTTTGTGGGGTTGTGGAGGAGAGGAAATATTCCTCATCTGGCCAGTATATTACCAGATTTGCTGCTAAAGATACCCTATTGTTGCTCAGGTCCAATCTGCTGTGTGCTGTTGGTGAATTGTGTGGTGTTTGTGATGGTGACACGTGTGTTGTGTCAGCGCCGACCACACTCACACAAACCAAAGTCCCCACCCAGCTCACCCAAGAAGCAGTTCCCTGTCACTTTGGCCCAGGTAAAGTTGGGGTCAGACTGTTTCAGTGTATTATATATCCATCAATTTATTTGTATGTTTGTATTTGTCTATTGAAGAAAATACAAATAATCTGACTGTAGGCCTAGACTTAACAGTCCATTTCCTGAGGCCCATCAGTCATGCACATCCACTTGGCCACTAAAACTGAGCTGTTCATGTTACAACATTTTAGCATTATCATAACCAGGACTGCAATGATGGTATCAATACTGGTGATTATTGGCAAGTCAATGAATCTTGTGGAATACTATTTATAGTTGCTTTATCACATTAAAGATACTCAAATTATTCCCAGAACAGTAATGAAATTAAAAATATGTAATTTTGAATCTTCAAAATATTCTTTGAATCATAGTAACATTAAAAGAAGTCATTGTACAGTACTAAAGAATTCAAAGAGCCAGAAATCAAGACCTCTTAATTTGAGTCAGCCTGACAGATTTAATTTAAAAGACTCTTAAAGTATGATCTTGCTGTGATGCTGTGTCTCTGTTCAGCTAAGTGTAAGATTCCACTTCCTTCCCTAGATACGTGGTGCAGTAACAGTAGTGGCTTTGCTTGGAGTAACTTGGGTGGCCGGGGCTTTGAGTGTGGGTGGAGCACGCCTCACCCTCCAGTATATCTTCTGCCTGGCCACCCCACTGCAGGGTCTCGTTATATTTGTGGTGCGAGTGGCCCAGCACCCGGAGGCCCGTACTGCTTGGCTCACCCTTCTTACTACAGGGAAACTCAGGCGACGACCGCCCACAACCGTCACCAACCTCACACTCTCATCAGGACACACACACTCAACCTCCTCTTCTGCTCTTACTCCTCTCAAGAGCCTCACTTCCTCCAGAATCTCACCAAGGACCTCCATCAAGTCATCACTTTCCAGCCAGAGGAATGGTTCAGCCCGACGCAGCAGCAAGAGTGGAGGCGGACGCAGGCATTCCCACCAGGAAGGGTCAGGAACTAGGAAGTCCAGCATGGGCAGACTCTTCTCCAGCCTCGTGAATCGCATGAACAGCAGCGAGATGGAACAGGGGAAGGGTTCTGGTATGGATGTTGAAAAATCTCCTTCTGCTCATACCACCAAGCCAGCAACTAATAATGCTGCTCCTCTCACGCTGCCTGTCAATGATTATCCAAGAATACCTCTGGAAGAACCATACATAAATGAACTTGCTTCTCAGAATCTTTCCAGTAATAAAAGAAGACCACAGTCAATGATTCTTCTGCGGACAGACAGTCATGGTGGTATTTCAATGAATCAGTCATCTGTCATTCCCCAGGACTTCATTAAGTCACATGTTGCACAGCTGCCTGACAATTTGGTACAACGGGAGCTTTTGGAATCAGGAATCCCCTCATCCATGATCCCAAGAAGGTCCCTTGGCTCCCTTGTTCTGCTCCCCCAGAGTAAAGAAGGAGATGATTCATCCTGGCACTTTGTTCGCCCTCCTCCCGATGGGCGAAGTGAGCCTGCTTGTGATAGTGAGAATGAGCCCCCCTTTAGTCCCTCCTGTACAAAAATAAAGAATAGGAGGGACAGTAATCCACTTGCAGAGTCAGTTGGAGCAGGTGAGAGAGACAGAAAATCCACTTGTGTAGTTCTGGCTGGGCAAAGAGTGGCAACAACAAATCAGCCTCCTTTCTCAGGCGAGCACAAAGGAGTGTTGATAAGAGCCAACAGTGAGCTACATGTGGGCTCTCCCCTGATACACCCGACAGACTTGCGACGCTCCACCTCTGTGTACACTTTAGGTGAGTGGGAAGACCCCAGAGCATCACTTGCCTGAAGTGTTGATCCTGTGCCACATTTATAATTTAAGGAGACTGTAGTACTTTTGGAATCAGCAAGTGAAGTGCTTAATGGTGGTCAAGTTATTGGCACTCCTCAGATGGAGTGATGACCAAGCATATGTTCAATTCCCCAAGGTGCCCAGAGGTTATCATGTTATTCTATCATGGGAAGTAGGCAGGTCATCTGCCCTTAAAGTATACTGGACTACTGTAGCCTAGCCTCGGGTGCTTACCCCTCTAAGGGGTTAATACAGGATTGGGTGATGCTGTTTTAAGCTAAATATAGTTTGGAGGTGGACAATAAATAGTAAGTGATGTTGTGTTCATTTCATTTAGACAGTCATTTCTAAAGACTAATGCAATGTTGTACTTCTGTTAAATAACAACAGTCCATAGCATCTTACTTGTGACTTGTATGCAGTGTACAATGTGTTTACCATCTGATAAAAAACAGTCCTTCATTGTTGGTTATACAAATGGTAATGAACATCCTTGGGCGGGAAAAGGAGTTTGGGATGATGGTGATGGTGGTGGTGAATATATACAGTAGTCATAAGAAAATATGTGTCTGGCTGCTGCTTGTGTAGTGAAGGAAGATTACTGGTACCAAGAATCTTGTAATAAGTTGCCAAGTACCTTTTTGAACACTGAAGATCAAGTAAAGAATGAACAAAAGTTACATAACCAGCTGTATAAAGTGTATGTAATGTACAATAGCACTATGTATTATGGTTTTGTTTGAGTATATAATATTAATGATTTCCTTACAGATGTTTTCTAGTACAGGTATATTGCAGTTTAGAGAAAATTAGCTAATACAGTAGATGGGTTTTGTTTTTTAATCAATCTCATATCAGTGAATTATCCTTCATAGCATTGAAGATAAGAACTGAATATAACACACAGCAGTGTTCTAATTAGCACTGTTGATGTACAGAAAGTATTTATACCAGTACTCACATAAGCAAAATACCTGTACAGTACATTATATTTCTGTATTTATATGGTACTGTGTTCGAGAAACTGTAGATATGGAATAATAGATGTGTGTGTGTGTGTGTGTGTGTATTTTTCCCTAGCACTCAAATGTAGGAATGAAAGTACATGTCTACGTGAAAAGTGAGTGAGTGAGTGAGTGAATGAGTCAGAGGATAAGTGATTCAATGTGGAAGTGAGTGAATGATTTACCAGATGCCAAAGTTACTAAGGGACTCATTATTTTTTTAGTTGCCTATGATGCTTTTTGAAATACAGTATATATCATGAATGTCCTACATATTGTACTGAATAGGCTTTGTCACAGGGAGGAGAATGACCTGACATATGCATATTAATCCCCTCAGTTCAAGAAGATCTACAGTACCTAATCTGAATGAAATTGTCCAACAGCAGTAGGATTACTAAGAAAAGTTGTCTTTAAGGTACATGGGTTAAGGGCAGTTGTTTCTAATCCTCAGTTCAAGAGGTATTTTTGAAGCCAAATAAAAGTATCCAGCGCTGTCAGAATACAAGGAAAAGATGCCACTTAGGTTAGAAATTACTAACACATATGATGTTCAAGAAAATAGATGTACGAGTAGAAAGAAGTACACAGCAGATGGTGGTAATCTGATCTGGTAAATTAGAACTGATGATTAAATGTTGTTGTTCTTATTAGCTCATTCTTATATATGTCAGGACCAACTGCCTAGCCCCGGTCTCCTATGCTCCTCATGGGGCAACGTAGGATTGGTTGATGGATGGATGGATTATATATTTTCAAAGTATGATGTGTTTAGCATGGTTGCTATCCCGTCTTATAGTGGGAAAAATTATTGGGATGATAAGATAAAGGTTGGACAGATGCTGTGAGATGATCACTTATGATTCTTGTCACTGTAACTTAGGCTCATGAGCATGTGGCAAGTTATCCACCCATTGGCCTAGAATACAAGGTCACTGCATCATCCAGGTTGTTACATTTACCTTACTGAGGTATTATTGATGGTGAAGCAACATGATTTAGACTGATTCTTAACCCTTTGAATGAAGAAAAATCCCTCAACTGAACTTGAAAATGTATTACAGCAGTAAAAGGATTAATTTAGGTAGTTTTAACCCATCGTCAAAAATTTTCCCAGTTGAACCGAATCACCAGTAACAAGAGTCAGTGCATCTACAACAGGGAGGAGATAAAACTAAGACTGCAACAGTAAAGGATTTAGCTACATGTCAGATTCTGATAATTTCTGCACCTGTATTGTGTTCACTGTGTGCTCTGAAGGGTTACACAGCATATCTTAGCAGCTATTCACTTCTGCCTCTTGTTGTATACATACAACAGGAAGTCCTTGTTTTAAGTCACCTTTTTTCCTGTTAGTTTTTTTGTATGAAGTCTATAGTATATGATAGGAAAATTCATTATTTACCCTTTTAGTGTGAATATTTTTTGTTTAGTACTCTATTCCATATTCTTGCTATCTCCATGTATTTTTTTAAATGGAGAGATTTGAGGTAGACCTAATTAATCCTTTCATTACTAGGGCACTCCCATAAGCTAATATAATGTCTGGTAGAAGCAAGAATAAAATGTACAAAGATGTAACCATATTGAATGGGTTAATGTTTCAGTGCAACCTATATTTCTGATCTGCCAGTTCCCCCAATTACAGTAACTGTACATATTTTTTGGATAAAATTTTCATATTTTGGAGGCCTTGACTTACTTTGAGGACTGCCTGTACTGTTATGATGCTAATTTAGGGAAGAGTTTTATTACTAAATGTAAGCTGAATCAAAATGCTGCTGGAGTGTCAAAATATCCTGCAAGAAACTAGTCTGTGTGCCCCACCAGCAAGTGTTGAGGCCATGTTGTGAATGTAAGTTAGTTTTAATTATTGTATTATCAAGGGCCATATTCTAGGTAGCACAGTAGGCCTCATAGCACCTCTTCCTCACTTATTTAGTTTACTTATACATTTTCATCCTCTCGTACATTACTGAGGCAAGCTGTCAGTACTGAAAATTTATACCATAAAATCATAAAAGGGAATATCTGTGTATTAGTAGTAGTACCAACAGTAGTACTGTACAGTAGTGGTAATTGTTGTTCTAGCCCCACATTCATCCAATTGTGAATCCAGTGGACTTTATGCTGAAGTCAGCCCTTTCATGCAGTCACAGTCCTCTTTTGGAGGGATAGGGAGGGAGCTGAGAAATGTTTGTATAACTGTGCGGCTTCACCATTCAGTCATATATGTGCCACTACATGAAGGTATACCTCATCAACACCAGAATTTCATTGTAAAATAGACAACTAGTCACTAAGAAAAAATTGTTACAAAGTTTCCTGTGCCACATAGAATACAGTGGTAAGTGTCATCGGGCTGTGTTCTTGTGGGTCTTGGAATCTCTCTGACATCTCATCTATACCAGTTTAATTCTGCCTGTGGTCACATAGAGACACTGCAGGATAAAAAACTGGGTGAAAAAATCTGGAGAATGAATGTGAGGGATAGGGAACCAGTAGGTACACCTAAGATGCTTGGGATGAGGTCCTGCAAAATGGTCTCAGGGTTAAGGGATTGAATAGAGATGCATGGAGACCTGCCATCAGGGGAACAAAACTAACACTTGCAAGCATGTAGAAAACCTTTCAAAATATGACATGCAAATATTCTTTAGTACTGAATTCAATTTACTATACAAATTATGTTATATTAAAAGGATATGAATTGCATGCAAGAGAATATTAGGGCATAATGTGCAGAATTAATTACTAAAGTCCTATCCATACGAGCGGGCAGTGCCCAACTGGCAAACATTGTTACCAAATCACTTTCCACACAACGCTGTACTTTTAGCTTTAAGTGTTCTGCATTGGTTCTTACTGTAACTCATCTTGTAGTACTGCACTCAGTTTTACCAGCACCTACTCAGGCCGCTGCCTGACTTCGACTGCCCAACCGCTGCCTGGTCTGCCGTGTGGACAGCGAAGCAGGTGTGACCGGTGGTGGCCACAGCCCGCCGGGAACTGCTCGATCTGGTAACACTGCTAAAGAAGTGGGTGATATATGCTCAGTGGGCAGTGCCCTGGCAGGCACTGCCGCTCACGTGGACAAGGCATAAGGGTTAGAGGTGCTTGAGTCTTTAAAGTTATATGTCAATATGGCCCACCATCTTGGTTCAGGGACTGGCAGCCTGTTTTGTTTTATATTCAGTTCTTTATTAACATTTTTTACAATATCATGTTTTGGACAATAGCACTGGTGTGAAAATATATTTTATTTATTTTTTAGAGCTTTAGAAGTACATCCAAGTACTATTTAACAGCATGTGGCTTTATCTGAACCAAGATGACTTTCATTATAATTGTATACTGTACAGTGCGTAATATATCTGTGAATGACTATGAATAAAAAGTATGGTTGTATAAATGCTGAGTACAATATTAATTACTGCAGTTAGAATCCTCCACCATCCACTCATTGATTGGAATGCCACCTTCAAGAGTGACAAGTCAAATGGTTCCCTGAACACCAGGAAAACATTTATTGTGCTGGGTGGTAACCATGTATGGTAACCAACAAATGGACATTTGCTGGCCTAATGGGTTCAGTCACTCTGATTAGATGTGGTTAATGTACACAAGGAAAGTTTGGGTTTCTTGGTCATGTAAAGCCACTCAAGGGAAAGTAACTAATTATCTTGCCTTAAAGGGTCCATAACCAGATGCCTTAATCCCAGAAGGGGTAGCCACAAATAAATCATCTTCATTTTGCCCTGTCTTCATCCATCAGAGTACTTCTCTCCAGCTCACATCCTCACTCATACCCCTCCACCCTATGCATCCTGCTAATTCTCTGTCTCTCTCCCATTCCCTTCCCATCCACGTCATGGACATACACTCTTCTTGTCAGTCTCTCATTCTCCATTCTTTCTGCCTGGCCTCATCATCTAAAGGTCTGTCTGTCTATCTGTCTATTGCCAGACGCCTTAATCCCTTATATGTGGTGGCCACAAACAATCGCCTCCACGTCACCCTGTCCCCTGCCATTTCACTGCCCTGCTCTCAATTCACACACCCCTCTCTCATATACCTCTCCATTCCATCCCTCCATCTCATCCTTGGCCTTCCCCTCCCTCCCTTCCCCTCCACCTCACTCACATACACTCTCCTCATCAATCTCTCACTCTCCATCCTTTCCACATGGCCAAACCACCTCAGTGTGTTTCTCCTAATGCTTCCTATCACATCCACACCACAACACTCCTTCACATCCTCATTTGTCAGTCTATCTCTCCATGTGAGAGACAGACTGACAAATGAGGAGAGAGACAGACTGACAAATGAGGATGTATTTTCCTAATGCTTTCCAGCAAATCTGCATCAGCATTACAGTGCTCCTTCATTTCATCTATATGTTTGCCTCTCTATGGAACTCCTCTCTCTCTTGATTTGTGTCTCTCCAACAGAATCCAAGCTTCATTTCTATAAATTAGAAAGAGCTGAGAATCGGTGGTGGGTGGTGGCGACCATCATCCACTCAAGATGTAGTGCTGCCTACTTCTTCCTTAGCCTTTATCATTTTTTTTCTGTGCCTGCCCTCCTCCCTTCCTATTTCTCCCATGTTTCCTGTCACTTATTGCTTTTCTTTCCTTTGCAGGTGGCTTTATATTGAGTGACAAGCCAAATGGTATCCTGTAAGCCAAGAAACCATTTACAACGCTGGGTGGTAACCAAATAACCAAACCATACGTGCTCCTTATGTGTAAACAAGTGGGTTGGTGGAGGTTAGTGCCCCTCCCCATAAAAGAAATATCTCAAAGTCAAACGGCCACCCCTTGCGGGATTGTGGCGTCTGGCAATAGATAGATAGAATGAGAATCCTCATACAGTTCTGCAATGCATTGACTTCTTTTACTTCATGCTCACTTCCTTATTTCATTTCACTGCACATGGGGTACTGTTAAAAGGAATAATATTTAAATTATATGGGTGATTATTAAACTAAGCCTCTTAAGGTGGGGATGCCTGGATTATTGTGACCTATGGAGTAATGAAAGATTAACAAATAAAAGGATTTGTGGAGTGTGGTGTACAGGTTCATGTGAGAAAAGACTAAGGGATACTCTGAGATGATTCAGTCATGCAGAGTGAATGAAGGGTGAGAGACTGTATGAAAGTGAGGTGGATGGAAAGAGGAGGAGAGGGAGTCCAAGAAACAGATGGAGAAAAGGTTTGAAAATACATATGGGAGAGTGCCAAACTGAGCAGGAACAAAAAATGCCTGGAGATATTAGGTCCAGGCCACCCATTACAAGATATCTCATCAGGCAACAGATAGAGACAGATGCACCTACAAAAGAGTGCAGCATTTGTGACTTTGAACCCAGAGAACACCAGCAAATGTAAAGGGTTATTTTGTGTGTCCGTATGGAAGAAAGACAAACTCAACAGGAGAGCGCAGGGGTTTTTACTGATGTGGCATTAGAGGTACTTGCTGATAACACAGTATCAGTTTCAAGGTATTTCATTGTGGCAGACTGTAGCCCACGGTAAAATGGTCATGCCGCTGAGCTTTTAAAATTCATCATTTTTCACAAGCTCTCAGTTATTTGTACGCTTCATGTTTACTTCGAGCATTTTGTCTCATAATTTAGATTCTTCAACAGTATGTTCTATCTATCTATCTATTGCCAGACACCTCAATCCCGTATGGGGTGGCCACAAACAAATCGCCTCCACGTCACCCTGTTCCCCGCCATTTCACTGCCCTGCTCCCAACTCACACATCCCTCTCTCATATACCTCTCCACCCCATTTCTCCATCTCATCCTCGGCCTCCCCCTTCCTCTCCCCCCCTCCACCTCACTCACATACACTATCCTCGTCAGTCTCTCGCCCTCCATTCTCTCCACATGGCCAAACCACCTCAGTCACAGTGTTTCTCCTAACGCTTCCTTATTCCTATCACATCCACATCCACACCACAACGCTTCTTTATATCATCATTTGTCAGCCTGTCTCTCCATGTGACTCCACAGGCTTCTCTTAAATAACAGTGTGTTAATGATACATATATTCACCTTTATAGAACGAGTGAAGGAACTATGAAATATACATTAATATTCAGTTTCTGTTAACATACATCTAGGAGAATTTGAACTTCCGCATCTGCATTATTCAGATTAATTTTATTAATTCCACTTGGAATTAATAAATTGATTGAAGACGTTCGGTAACTAAGCGACGTAAATAAAGATGTTTGGTTCTGTAGTTAGTGGTTACGGTGGCGTAAAGCCAATGTTGTGGGAGTTTTTAAGATATGAGCTAGTGGTACAGTGTAGCCGTCTTGTTTAAAATGATACAGTATTGTGAAATGAATACGCCTGTGAGTTATTAAATGAATCCACCAACATGGAATTCTGCCCGTGAATAGTAGAACAGAGTAAAACATGAACAGGAAGGCAACATCTGTTAAGTGTACCGTAGAGCGGGTATTTAACTTGATTTTTAAACCATTGTGCACGTAAGCTCTGGAATTATTGTATAGATTATGGTTAGTTTTATTATTTTCTGTCAGAACTGAGAGAGGAATCTTTTTAGACTCGTCATTCTAGTACCATAATATTGATTTTGTTTAATTACCGTATTTAGGATCCTTACCACAATAAATGACATAAAATATATGAGGTATTTAATACTTATACTGTTTTTGGAAACCATTATTAGCATTATCCAAATTCACTTCCTCACACTAGTCTTACCTAATGAAATACAGTACAGTACTCATTTTCTAACATCTCTTCATTTGTAAAAACCATAACATGATAAATACTAAGGCACCTCTTTTTCAGTATGGACCAAACTTTCATCTGAGTACCCAGTGAAATGAGCCATACGTCCTTTCACAGATCATTCAAGCCGCCATCACCACTGCATTGGTAAATTGGTGAAGAAATTAACTGTATGGTAGTGGTCTGACTTACTTGTCCTTAGATGGTGAGAGGGAAAGTGCTGATTCCACAATGAAGTGATGACAGATGGAACAGAGGACCTGGGAGTATGTAGGACTATGTTTGAACAGGTACAGTAAATCAGTACATAGCTATATTGGTACTCTTTTTTTACTCTGCATGACCAAAAATTGCTATCTCTCCATCTTAAATGCGTAGTTGTCATCATCATCATCTCATCCTGTGTTGCTCCATGAGGAGCATAGGAGCCTGAGGCTAGGCAAGTTGGTCCTGACATTTAAGATGAGAGTGACCAGCCTCACTTATCCCTGACTGGCATTACATGAGCAATAAACCCCAACCATCCCTTGGTTATAAACCTGCACAGACTTCATCTGGTTTGAAGGCCTCAGTTACCCACTAAACTACCAGGCATCATAATTTGGCTATATGGTTACCACCCAATGCTGTAAATAAATTCCTGGTGTACAGGAAACCATTTGGCTTGTCGCTCAGTGTAGAGTCACCTATAGACAGAAGGAAGAGGAAAGAATGAAGGAAAGAGTGACAGAAGAGGAAGGCAGGAAAGAAGGAAGGGAGAAAAGGGCAGTCACCCAAAAGTAGCACTACATCAAGTGAGTGGATGGTAAGTGCCCCCACCTATTAGGTTGTAACAATAGATTTTTGCAAATCACTACCCACCTATACTTGTCTTACTCTGCTTGGGCTAAAATTAGCATCTATCCATCTTGAGTAGTAAGTTGAATATGTGGCTGGTCACAGAGAAGTGTTACTGTACAGGAGTGATGTACACCAGTAGCATAGTCCTTACATGAATTAAGCCACAAAAGGTTGAAAATCTTGGCCATGTTAAGCTAAAAGAACTATAACACCATGTTTTAACCTTTCAGCTATGGTGTGCTTCTGTGAACTTAATAAAATTGTCCATCTGAAGCTGGAATATAATGTAATGTTCATTATTCTAGGCCACAGCTAATATTACAGTATAGTAGTCTTTAATACGTTTGGTTCCCTGTGCTCGTCTACAACATAATTTATCTGATGTTAGAAGGATAAAATGGTGAGAAGGTTAGTTCCATCTGATGTTAGAGGGAATAAATTGCTTAAGTAATTTCTATCTGATATTAGAAGGAATAAAATGCTGAAGTAATTTCCATCTAAAGTAAAAGGAATAAAGTACTGAGAAGGTCATTTTCATCTGCTGCTAGACGGAATACTGAGAAGGTCATTTGCATCTGACATTAGGAATAAAAGGCTAAGAAGGTAATTTCCATATGATGAAATAAAACGTTGAGTACATTTTCATATGATATTGGAATGGAATGCTAAGGTCATTTTCAGCCAAAGAGTTAACCCCATCTCAGTGAGGATGTACTTTGTTCTCACTAAAGAGATAATTTTATTGAAGCTACAACTCAAAATTGATGTGGCATTGGGTAGTAGATAGGTGACCTGAAAAATCAGTGGAGTGGACTTTTTAAAAATTCATGAGTGAGGGTTAGAGACAGAGGGGGAGACCAAGAATGAGGAGGATGGTGGGATGATGTTTATGAAGGAAGAGGATGTGAGGTGGAAAGAGGGCACCCCAGCGCCTGAAAGCGGAGGCCAGACTGACAAGCCTGGCTGCCTTCTCAGAGAAATAATGAACTTTAACTTTTTCTGCTAATTTCCCTGTCATTGATTTATCCCTGTGAACCCTGGCATATCTTTTTCATTTTATTCTTCCATCCCCTGACAATCTTAATCACCTGAGATGTGACATCTATACTGAAAAAGTTTAAATATAGCCTTCATAAACTCTTTCAGTATGAGAGGCCTTTTCTAAAGTGAATGAAATATATAGTCTGGAAGTAGCAGGAATAAACTGAAAAGGGAGTCACCAGGATTAAAGGGCTTAATCTGCCTATCACATTGAGTTAGTCACACAGTAATGAAGGACTGTTTTTTGTTTGGGTGTGGTGGTGAGGAGAGATGCCTTCATGTGGTGGCTGTGATATAACCAAGCAACCCTGCTGTCTGAATATACAAACATCCCTCAACTCTCTCCCTGTCCCATCAGAAGAGGCTGGCAGACTGCAGGAGGAGGGGAACTTTAGCCTGCTATTTCAGCTGCTACTGTTGTTTCAGGTGTTGACTTATGTGAAAGCTAATAACAGCAGTTGCTATCATGAGTGACCTGGAGTTCAGTGCCTCTGATTCTGAGCCCGTGTCAGATGTCAACCCAGAGGAGATGGCTCGCCTGATGGCGGTATGTTTATTTTGTGTGTGTGTGTGTGTGTGTGTTTGTGTTTCTGATACAGGACTTTGCATACGGAAGGTCAGGTATGAGAAAATGGCAATGTTACTGTCAAGTTTTTCTCATTTCAGTTTGTTTCAGTTAACATTGTTTCAGTAGTAAGTTGCTGATAAACTGATCCCTGTTTTCACTTAAAGCTGTGTGTGATTCAGTTGGTTTGAAGTTAGAAGTGAGTGTACTTGTTCATTTAACCATCAGCCATATGCTAAAAGCATGTGTTACAGAAAATTGTATAATTTATGGTATGGTAGTATTTTGTTTGCTTATATCTTCAACTTTATGTGAGGATTGGTAAGTGGTAACAGCCAATCCCATTTTAACTCCGTGAAGGTGTAGGAGCCTGAGGCAAGGCTACTGCAGTCCAGTACTCTAATGCCAGGTGGCCAACCTACTCCCTTGTTGGCATAATGTGATGGAAAATCCTCCAATCACCTCCTTGGGATCAAACTTGTGCAAGGCCCTCACTCCAGCTGGGGCCTTCTAACCACTTTCTCTACTGGCAGGACATAGATCAGATGGACAATGATCTCTTCAAGTCCAGCCTCAAGTCATCAGGTGGAGGGAGTGGAGGAGCTGGGGCTGCTAGCAAAGAGGGCAATAAGAAAGTCACCTTCAGGGAGAGTTCTAAGACAGGTGAAGAGCCTGCCAAACCTTCAAATGATGATGATGATGGTAAGTAATTTGTTGTTGTTATTGCTGTTGCCTTAGACTCAACTTGAGATAAGTAATTTAGATGCAACAGTAGACTTTAGTACTGTACTGTATTGATTGTTTTTTTATATGATACTGAAATGTGCTGTTCATGACTGTACTGGATAGCAGCCTTCATTTTGTTTCATTTATAAAGGCTTGCATGTGTTGGCCTTGGCCATCTAATGTCAGCTCTCCATACTGCTTGATCCCTGGCAGACTCCCTATTCGGTTGCATATCCCTGAGGTCACACTCTTCCCAGGTCTTTTTCGGTCTGTCTCGTGCAACCCTACCCCAAACATTAATACTTCTCATTTTCTGCACCCAGTTGTCATCCCCCATTCTCTCCACATGCTGAAACCATCTCAACGTACCTCTCCTCATCACAACGCCAATATATTCCAGTCCCATCCTTGGAGAGTATTGCAGCCTTCTTTTCAGTTATCCCTGGATAGCTGTATTGAATTAGAGTATAGCACCTTATCCCATGTTTTATTTTTTTTAAATAAAAGAACAGAGGAAGGAAAAACAAATGAATTAAAAAATAATCATTTGCTAGTACTACACAGTTGTTATTGTTTTTACTGTTGTTGTTGTTACTGTTGGTAGTGGTGATGGTAACACCATGCTGATCTGAATGTGAACCTGATGGACTGATGTTGCCCCTCTCCTAAAGTCCACCAGTTTTTTTTGGGGGGATAGGGAGGGAGTTGAGGAAAGTTCAAATATGGTAACTGGGCACCCCATTCACCTGGTTATATTGGTGCCAGCATGTAAATGTTTGCAGTTCCAGAAAAAAATGATCTGATTGTCGGTTAAGTAGTAGATAGGTGAAAGATAAGGAAGAGGAAGGCGAACATATAAGAAGAAAGTACAGTAGCTTGAAAGTGTTTCTGCCACAGCCAACTGCTTAAAAAATTCTCAGGAGGGGCATGGCATTAGAGATGATGATGATTATTTGATGCAACATTTATATGTATTTTCATCTTATTACAGATTGGGATGCAGATGACCTTTTATACTCAGATGAAGACTCCAGACCTCAAAAGCCACAGCCAAAACCTGCCAAATCTTCAGGTAGACTTTCACATAGCCAGTCTGACATGTTATATATTTTTTTTTTATTGTCTTGTCATGGTATATATCCCACAGGTTTTTATGATTTGTGTGTGTGTGTGTGTGTGTGTGTGTGTGTGTGTGTGTTGTGTGCATGTGTGTGTGTGTGTGTGTGTGTGTGTGTGTGTGTGTGTGTGTAAAACAGGGATATGATGATGATGATGCAAAATAGTCCCACCTCACTAATGTTCATTGAATGTTAGTCTGCCAGCATTGACACAAGCAATATTTGCTGGTGCCAGAGTAGTAGTAAAGAAAAAATTGAATTACAGTATTAGCAGTAGTAGTTGCAACCTCAGAATCATTTGGACATGACTGGATTACAGGAAAATAGTGCTGCATTCCACCATTCTCATTTTGGGAGGTATGAGAGGGAGGGGGAGCTAGCTAAGGAATATTTGTGCATCTGGGCTGGGCGTTCATCTATCATCAGTGCCGATGCAGGAAGGCATTGGTGCCAAAGGAACGTTATTGGATGAAAGCTAAGTGATTTATTTTCAAGAACTTATTATTTAGATTTCACTTGGTAGAACCACTGAAAGCTGGCAGACTCTGAGGCACAGAAATCCCACTCTACTTTGTCAGTCACAGTGTGTGTATCTCTTAAGATTTTATTGTGCTGTAACTTTGTATTGTACCAGGTATTTGTGCATTAATATGTGATCTTTGTGTACATATTAAAAAGTTATCTTTATGCTGTATTCTTTCAGGTACATCTCCTTCACCAGGAAAAGATGGCGTAGCAAGTGAAAAGGAAAGAGAAAAAATGACAGACCCTGCTGAGAAGGTTGGTGTGAAACCAGGACAGCCCTCAATCATCATTAAAAATCCAGAGACAAAAAAGTCCCCTAATTCTGTCACACCTAAAAGGGATAAATCAAAATTAATGGATGAATTATTCGGTGGGGAAGATGACTCAAAGTCCAGTAAGCCCAGTCCTGGGAAAGAGAAGGTGGGAATGGGAAGAAAGACTGAAACCAAACAAACAAGAGGGCGAGGCAAAGATGATGTGACATTTGACGATGATGGTGATGACTTACTTGGGGACCTGGGTGATGTGCCTAAGAAAGTGGCCAGTTCTCCAAAGGGTGATAATTTCCTAAGCAGCCTACTGGTTAAAAGTCCTTCTGTGGCAGTCACCAAACGGGAGAAGCCGGCTGACTTTGTGTTGGATGAGAAGTACAAGAATCTGGGGAAGAGTGAGGGTGGGAATAAGGATAGCCTAGGAAGTTACATGCCCTCAGCTAAGGCCACCAGCCCACGCAGGTCACCTGGGATGCCATCATCTGATAACAATGCCGACTTTGACCATTTTGATTCCGAGCCTAGAAAACGCAACCCTCGCTCAGCAGCACCCAAGAAACCTTTTGACTTGGATGATGATGACATTCTTGGCAATCTTCGTTCCCGCAGAGGTGTAAGAAAGGAGATTCCCCAGCCTGAATTGGCTTCAGAGGCCAAGAAACCATCTCCCACAAAAGCAGGAAAGAAAGATGATTGGCTGTTTGGTAGTCCAGAGAAGCCAGTGTCAGACACTAAGAAAACGTCTGAAAATACAACACCAACCTCAGGAAAACAGGAAAATAAGACAAGTGAGAAAGACGATTGGTTGGGAAGCCTTTTATTAAGCAACAAGAAAACCCACAAAGCTGAGGACTCCCCATTGGTAAGAAATGTGCCTATTATTCACTATACTCATATTGTCCACTTTAACTTGGCCTAAAATAACCATCTCTTCATGTTGAATGCTGAGCTTTAACTATGGATTAGTGCTAACGTATGGTGTTTGTCATGAATATTGTTATGGAAAAAATGTAGTTCCGTAGTCATAGTATTGCCATATTCTTCTAATCTGCTGTCTGACTCAAACTGCAAAATTATGAAACTTTCTGCCAAGGTAAATAGGTATACTTATTTGGGGGGTATTAATTTGTGCTCAGAATGGAAACCTCATAATGGATATGTTGTATTAAAATAATGCTGATGAAGCAGTCTTACCAGTCACTCAGCATAGCTTCATAGGGAATAATGTAAGATTCCTGGTGTACATTACACTGAGCGACAAGCCAAATGGTTTCTTGTATACCAGGAAACAATTTACTATCCTGGGTGGTAACCATATAACCAAATTATGGTGCTTGGTGGTTTAGTGGGTAATTAAGGTGCTCCAATCGGATTGAGCCTATGTAGGTTTGTATCCAAGGGGTGGTTGGGGTTTATTGCTCATGTAATACCACTCAGGCATGAGTGAGGCTGGTCCCTCTCATCTTTAATGTCAGGACCAACTTGCCTGGCCTCAGGCTCCTATGCTTCTTATAGGGCAACATAGGATTGGATGATGGATGGATGGATACTTTAGAGTACTATGCTGTATTTTATTCTTATCTTTGTACGTGTTAAATAACTGATGCTGTAGCATCTCTGCTGGGTAACCATGATAGGAAGATCTTCACACTGCTGTATCCCATCACCTTCCTCTGTTACCATCATCATCATCATCACCATCATAATCATCATCATCATCATCATTATCATCATCATAATATCATCATCATCATCATCATCATCATCATGTGGACCTACATTCCCACCCTAGGGCAGGGTGAGGAGTAGCAACGGCCAGACAGCCAAAGTTTGCCCAGTTCAATGGGCCACGCTTCCATTCACTTAACATTCAAGCCCTCAAAATCCGGGCTTCATCAGATAAGCCAAGAAAATTTCACCACGTTCTGTAGCTTCACGTGCACCTCTCTGATAAAGCCAATCCAAATGCTGTCACAGTAAAAAGGGGTGCCAGATCCCTGGGTATGCACTTCTCCACACAAAATTCATCCATCCAGCTTGGTCTCTTGTCAGTCCCTTAGCCTCACCAACTTCTATACCTCTTTTCGTCAACACACTCATCCACCATATCCCCACCACCTTCTTCTTGGCCTACCTCACCTCTTCCCTCCTTCAGATTCACTCACATATACCTTTTTCACCACTCTGTTGTCATCCATTCTCTCCACATGATCATACCATCTCAATACACTCTCTTCGATTCTGGTATCCACAGACTTCCTTACTCTGCAGCTTTCACAAATCACATTATTCCATATCCTATCCCCTCTCTGTACTCCACATATGATCCTCAGCAATCCCATCTCCACTGCTCTTAGTCTTGACTTTTCATTTTCATGCCACACCATAGTCTCAAATCCTTATGTTAAGTTATCACTGACACTCCTTCATGTAAGCCTCGCGCTGCTGCAACACTCAAGTCCCTATTTCTTATCATGGCCTTCATAGCACCAGCTTCATTCCTTCCCTGTGTCACTCTACATTCCACTTCTTTTGCACATTTTCCTCTCATTTTTATCACTGTACTCTTACCAATTCCAGTTTCTCTCCATTCACTGTAACACCACACTGGGAGTCACTTTCTCTCTCGATTACCATCACTATACTCTTTTCTACATTTACTTTCAAGGCACGATGCTCACAGACATCAGCCAAACTCTGCATTAGTCTACCAAGCTTTACTCTACCATAAATGCCATCAACACCTTATTGTCCTTCTCAAAAGCCTTCTCCACTATCCGTCTCACTGCAAATATTTGATCCACACATCCTCTGCTACTTTATTACCACCACTAAATATTGTACAACTCACAAACAACAACTCCATCATCACTGACATACAGATACTCTATACCCCTCATACTGCACTGCATTAACTCACCTTATTCCCCTCACTCTCACAGCAGAGACAGTATTCATTCATATCCAGTCCTGTACTGTTGCAACAGGAATGTAGAATAATTTTAACCATACTCTTTTCATCTTAACTTAGATATTCATCACCTTGCACTTATTGTATGCAACTTAATGGCCAGTATAGATAATATTATGGCTCTCCTTTCTTTTTACAGCACCTCTTTGTGGCTTGCATCATATTCTAGTGTTAATCTCTTTAAAGTACAGCATTCAAGATGGAGAGATGACAGTTTTAGACCAGGCTAGTGTAAAAACAATAAACTGAGCTTTTGGAGTACCATTTGAGTCTGGTGACATCTTTATTTGGTATATTTATGGTACCTCCAGTTGATTTTCATCCCCTTAGGAGAGCCTTGTTGTAATCAGGGGGTGCATGACTACTGCATTATGTCTAATCCCTCCAGTCTGAACTTTTACAAGTCTTTTGAGCTGAATAACTTAGTTATCTTGAGACAGCAAGAATAAAATGGGAAATATGTCATTGAACTGAAAGTGTTAATTTCAATTTAGGGTGCATCCTCAGAAGACTCTGCAAATTTGAGACATCAGAGTTCAGGTGCCTCCCCAGGACGTCCAGGTTCATCCCCAAGCATTGGCCAGCCCCCCAGTGCTGTGACTGAGGCCTCACTGAGTGGTCCACTAGCTAATGTGGCCAGGCCAGGAACAAGGGTAACTGCTGAAGTCCATTCAGCTCCTCCTGTTGGCAGAACACCACAAGGTATGTTTGTTAGTTTGAAAGAAATACACACATTCCTATTGCATTCCATTAGTGGTATCACAGTGCAGTAAATATATAATGATCCATAGTTTTGTTGATTATCATTATCATTATATCAAGGTGCAAGATAAGGATGCATTTATATGGTGGCACTGCTATAACAAGGCAGCTCCACTGCCAGGTATACTGTCCAAATATACATCAGCTTATCCCCCAAAAGGTGGATGGTGAACTGCAGAAGGGTAGCTCTAGTCTGCAGTCCACTGGGTTCACATTTCGGATGAGCCTGGAGTCATAAGAAACAGCCATTTGCCTCTTGGATCTTCCTTTCTCTTATCAGTCATGTTCCCCAGAGAGATGGAAGTCGTGCAATAGATCTTACAGTCTCATGTGACCGTGGCATATTGTTTTGGGTTTATACAGTATTGTTAATCCATGATTAAGATAATCAATAATTCATTCTTTGTAATTTGATGGGGATTTTTGTCCTTCTCTAGCTTATTCCCCATAGCTCAGTGACAGAATAAGACATTACTTGGGCTGTGTATACCAACCATATAACTTCTTCATAACTCATACTGTTTATTTTTGTTAATCCCTTGGTACAACACAACATTCAAACTGGAAGGATGAAAATTTTTATATAGTTAACTTGAACAGAGTGTAGTTGTGTATGTAGTGAAATGCAGTATGTATCTATAGGCTATACACTATTGCAGTGGATGTACCTAACCCGCTGATGCAGCAGTCAAGAGGTGAGGGTGTGGGTATGGTGATGGCAGCACAGGAGCAGCAGCAGCAGCAGCGGCAACTGGAGCTTCAGATGACACAGCAGCTGCAGCAGCAACAGCAGCTCTTGGCAGAGGTCATGAAGAAACAAATGGAGGCTGCTGAGACGAGGTACAAGGATACTTAAAATATAAGAACCTGGTCCTGGATACTACCTTTACAGAACTTTACTTTCAGTGCATTAAGAAAGGGTGGTAGAATAGTATAAATTGTTGAGAAACGTTGAGAAGGCAGAATGGTGTAAAGGAACGTAGTGATGGCTGGGAGAATAAAATCAGAAATATATCCTGAAAGGGATTAGGCTGCTTACAGTGTTGTGCCGCATTTGAATATTCATGCATTCCTTCAGCCATATTGAATATAACAGCAGTTTCTGTATTTTGCAGGTATCAGGAGAACTTGCTGGCACTACAGCAGCAACAGCAGCAACTGACCCATATCACACCAGTCATAACCACAGTAGCACCTACATCCATCACACCCCCAGACTCCACTAAGAGTTTAGAGGTAGGTTTCTAAATGCTGTGTGTTTCGTTTATAAATGTAACTGCCTGTGCACATTTACATCAGTCCACTAAGCCAGGGAATTTTTTTTTTTTTTTTTTTTTTTTTTTTTTTTGCTACCTTGAGATGAATTTAACGAAGTTATGAGAGGCTTTAGTATGTGGGGTCTTTCCTAAGTTCAGTAAAGCTGTCTAGTGGCAGCAAAAATAGACTTAGGGAACATCAGCCAGATTCATAGGGTTAATTGCCTTACTGTACCCATACCTTCTGCCCATTATGGTGTCAGTTGGCTCTTTATCATTGCAAGTTTTGAACCACTTCAATCTCATGATGTGTCTCATTTATATCTTGCTCTCTCTAGATCATTTTCTTCAACTTTGGAGTGACTTTTCAAGCTGGAAAAGTTGGATATAGCTCTCATTTGCTCCTTTAATACCAGAGGTTTCCTCAAAGCTGAGGAAAATCATGTGGAAACAGCAAGAACAGTTCAGTAAAACATGTCACTGGATTGAAGAGGTTAATAGCTGTTGTAGGAGACCGTACTTTGGAAGGCATCTATTGGGTGAAAATAGCTGACCAGTGCAAACATGTAAAACTGCCTCTCAAAATGCTTGCTTATGCTTGATGTGTAAAATTGCTTCTCAGAGTATTTTTTAAGATGGTTTGATGGTTTTTATGATTCAGTGTATCAAATTGAACAAGACTGGTTATGCTTCCTGAGGTTGAGCTAAAGACTGCAGAGATGGAGGTAGCAAGATTGAAGGCAGAGCTGGAGGTGGTGCGAAGACAACACACGGAGGAGGTGGCCATGTTGGAGGACGCACACAAGTGAGTGATGTTGCTGCTCTTATTACACCTTTCTTACTTTGGATGTGACATGTATATTAAACATCATCTTATCAGATATATGTCCAAGACACAGGAGTAGAAAGTAGAGGGATGGGGATCACGGGACCTGCTAGGAACTGTAGGTGATTTGTTTCACCTGACAGAATTAGAGCTCTCTCACAACTTGAATACTAGGTCTTTGTTGCATCATGTTCATTGGCCTTAGGTATGAGGCAGGAATGAGTCTTCATGGTTACTAGTCAATCAGCTGAGCTCTTCAGTCTGACTACTGTTGGCCATCAACTGAGGTAAAAGGGGTTAGGAATCTTTGTCAGGTTAAAGTAAATGTGCTGTAGCCATACAGCTTACCCAACAGGAGGAAACTTGAGGTGGAGCGTGAGGTGTGGGGTCGTGTGGAGTGTCGGCTGAGGGAGGAGAGAGATGGTTTGGTGACAGACTTCCATGCCAAGGTGGCCAGCTTGCAGGTCTGTTGGTGAACAAGGAATGTATCTAAATAGTTTCTCTTACTTTCGTGTCTTCTTGTAATGGCTACATTTTTGTTTCCTAGAATGTATGGTATGCATACAGTAAATCTTTGTATTAAATCTTTTTTGTTATGTTCTATGTGGTTACTGTACAGTAAATTACAGAAAAATTGCGTGTTAACTTCCAGAGTTCAATGATTTTTTATTTTATTGTTGTTGCCCCCAGTTTCACCTGAGTTTAAGGTACTGTTATGATGTTTTACTTTATATTACATGTAAAATTTTATTTTCAGGCTTTGAAAATACTGTATTTATGTTTGAGTAGGCACGGTAATGGTAATGCTTAGCTGGATTTGCTTGTAAGATGTGATATCTGTAACTGTATGCATTATGTATATCCAAAGTATTTCATTTCAGGACTGAACCTTGCTGGGAGAGAGAGAGTGACAGATTTTAACTCTTCCCCATTTTGATGAAGTCTAAAATAGGGAAGGGGTGTTTATAAGAAGAGTGCTAAATGGGAAAATTAGAATGTTGTAAGGATTATCCACTCACTCGATGTAGTGCTGCCATCAGGTGGCTGCCCTTTCCTCTCTTTCTTCCTTCTTTCCTTCTTTCTTTCCTCTTCTTTCCATATTTCTTTCCTCTTCCTTCATTCTATGGGTAACTGTACACTGAGCAACAAGCCAATTGGTTTCCTGTTCACCAGGAAACCATTGACTATGCTGGGTGGTAACCATAGAAGCAAATTATGGTGCATGGTGGTTTAGTGGGTAATTGAGTTGCTCCAACCAGATTAAGCTGGTGTAGAAGCGTTGTGGTGTGGATGTGGATGTGATAGGAAGCGTTAGGAGAAACACACTGAGGTGGTTTGGCCATGAGGAGAGGATGGAGGGTGAGAGACTGACGAGGAGAGTGTATGTGGGTGAGGCGGAGGGGGCGAGAGGCAGGAGGAGGCCGAGAATGAGATGGAGGGATGGGGTGGAGAGGTATATGAGAGAGGGGTGTGTGAAATGGGAGCAGGGCAGTGAAATGGTGGGGGACAGGGCGACGTGGAGGCGATTTGTTTGTGGCCACCCCATACAGGACTGAGGCATCTGGTAATAGATAGATAGATAGATAGGTTAATATCCAAGGGGTGGTTGGGGTTTATTGCTCACGTAATGCCACTCAGGGATGAGTGAGGCTGGTCACTGTCATCTTCAATGTCAAGACCAGCTTGCCTGGCCCCGGGCTTCTATGCTCCTCATGGGGCAACACAGGATTAGATGATGTATGTATGTGCATGTATGTAAGGATTATGTTTGTGTGTGTATCTTTGCTTGTGATTTATGTACTTCAGAATAATCTGCCATTTGAACAGGAGGAAAAGGAGCAGTTGGGGTCATCATATGAGAGGCAGCTGGCAGGGGTGCGTGCTGAGTGGGAGGGTGCGGTGGAGCGAACAAAGGAGCTATATGCCGGTTTGGCCACAAGGATGAAGGAGGAGCATGAGGTGGCACTGGAGAGATTCACGCACCTTAAAGAGCTGGAATTGAAGGCTGCACTCTCAGCCTCTGGACATGTCAGGTAAGGTATCCAATATCATTGAGAGAGTGGATTTAGGACATTCAAGAATCCTATGTGAAGTATTGTATAATTCCCAGTATGCTATTTTTCAGCTCATATAACTACATTTTATTAGCATTTATGTTATTCTGCTGTACAGTTTTAATGTCATTAATAACCTGTGCTCGTTAAGCTTATTTTAATGTGCAAACCAAATGCTGATTTTTAAAAAAAAAAGTAGTATTATCTTGATTGTTTATGTAATTTGGTTTAATTATTTGTAAGTTAGGCAGTCTGTCAAAGAGTGAGAGAACAAGAGATGTGCAAAGGATAGATCTGCATAGAGACTCTTCCATCTTCATCACTTCCTGTGGAGTCCCATACAGTGAGCAGTACATGAGTGAGATCAATAGAGAAGCACTGTGAAAGACCAATTATCACCAGCATCTACCAAACAAGTGGTTGAGTGAAGCAGGAAAAGAGACTGTCTGTCTATCTATCTATTGCCAGATGCCTTAATCCCATAAGGGGTGGCCATAAACAAATCACCTCCATGTCACCCAGTCCCCCGTCATTTCACTGCCTGCTCCCAGCTCACACACCCCTCTCTCATATACCTCTCCACTCCATCCCTTCATCTCATCCTTGGTCTCCCCCTCCCTCTCCCCCCTTCCACCTCACTCACATACACTCTCCTCATTAGTCTCTCACTCTCCATCCTCTCCACATGGCAAAAGCACCTCAGTGTATTTCTTCTAATGCTTTCTGTCACATCCACATCCACACCACAATGCTTCTTCATACCCTCATGTGTCAGTCTGTGTCTCCGTGTAGCTCTACATGCTCCTCAAATGACTCATTTCTACTGCTCTCACTCTTGATTTATGTCCTTCCAGTAAGGTCCAAGCTTCACACACACACACACACACACACACAGGAAAAGGGATGTACAGTATTTTGCAAGGAAATGGAGTGTGTTTCACAGTGCTTTAAATTTTTCATGTGAATTAATTTAGCCACATAATGAAATTGTGCCTGCTGTGATGATATATGCACAACTGTTTCGGCCAGACTTGGTTCCTCGTCAGGGATGAACAAGTATTTGTGTATACAATGTTCAGTATGATATATGGTGCGATGGGGAGAGGGGAGGGTGAGAGGGAGAGAATGAAGTAGTGGGTATAATGTACTGTTGCCTCACTGTAAACAGAATTTCATTATGTGGGTGTTATTCATCCAGCCAGGAAATGAGGGTTTAAGTGGATGTTTGGTTTGCAGGGAAGCAGAAGCTGTAATGACCCAGCTGGAGAGCAACACCAGTAATCTATCCCAGCTCACTGCTGTTGTCAACACCCAACATGATTCAGCCTTAGAAATGACACAGAGGGCTCTCAAGGTAACTATCTGTCTATCTATCTATTGCCAGACGCCTCAATCCCGTTTGGGGTGGCCACAAACAAATCGCCTCCAAGTCGCCCTGTCCCCCGCCATTTCACTGCCCTGCTTCCAACTCACACCCCCCTCTCTCATATACCTCTCCACCCCATCCTTCCATCTCATCCTCGGCCTCCCCCTCCCTCTTCCCCCTTCCACCTCACTCACATACACTCTCTTCGTCAGTCTTTCGCCCTCCATCCTCTCCAAATGGCCAAACCATCTCAGTGTGTTCCTCATAACGCATCCTATCACATCCACATCCACACCACAACGCTCCTTTATATCCTCATTCGTCAGCCTGTCTCTCCATGTGACTCCACAGGCTCCTCTTAAATAACTCATTTCCACTGCTCTCACTCTTGACTTGTGTTCTTCCAACAACGTCCAAGCTTCACTTCCATACGTTAGAGTTGGTATCACAATACTGTACTGTCATGTAGTAACCTTTTCACTTCCATGCTCACTTCCCTGTTTCTTATCACTGCTTTCAAAGAACCAGCAACCTTTCTTCCCTGCTGTACCCTTTCAAGCACTTCACCCTCCAAACCTCCATCCTTACTCATCACACTACCCAAGTACTTAAACGTACTCACATTTTCCAATTCCTCACCATCCAACCTCGCTGTACATTCAGTGACTTCACTTCTCTCAAAGACCATCACTTTACTCTTCCCTACATTCACCTTTAGATTCCGTTTCTTACACACTCTCCCAAACTCATCCACCAAGCCTTGCAGCTCCCCTTCATCGTCACTCAACAACACAGTATCATCTGCAAACAACAGTACAGGGAGTTTCCAAACACTATCCTCTCTCAAGGTAACATAAATAGAAAAAGTATTGCAGCCCAGAGGTTAGAGAAACTTGAGCCTAATAGAAATTTCTCCATATGTCTTAGTACTGTATTTGAGAAACATTCTTGCACTTCCTGTTTGTTTATAAGTTGATCCTTTTGCTGTAGTAAGTGGGTTGCTACATACCCTATTCTGCCAAGAAGGCATTCTGCCTTAGATACATTTTCATCAGTGTATCTCACCTTGCATTTTTGTAATTATTCCTCCTTAGCTTTCAGTGACAGTGTTTCCCAGAACATTGGCTTTTACTGTATTGCAGATAAAGAATCTGGATAATAAAAATAATTTACTAATTGGTATATAAAAAATCCAAACAAAAATATAGAATTGCACCGACAGCTGAAGGAGAAGCAGCTACAAGACTCTGAGAATGAGCTGGCAGCATCACGTGCAGAAATGGAAAGTGAGAGGGCCCGACTGAATACACTTATACAGCGCCTGGAGAATGCACTCACTTTGCAGGGGTCAGAGGTAATGGTGGCAGTTTAACCCTGTTGTTCTTAAGCAGTAGTCAAAAGGTTTGCTGAAGGAAGTATCTCTTGTATACCCAATTTTCCACATTCAGCAGACAGTGTAGTTTCATGAAATAGGTCCTATACTGTTAATAATAATGCTGTAGTATTGTGATTTCAAGAAACCTGCCATTTAATAAGGTCCTTCTGTAGTACTGCGATTCCAAGAGACGTGTAGCCCTAACACACTTCGTGATCATACTGTAGTTTTGTGATATCAAGAAATATTGACCTTATCTTTGCGGTTCAAACAGTCTTTTACAAGCTGAATAAAATTATCTTGAGTCAGGAAGAACACACTTAAGATAATGTAATCAGAGTCAAGGAGTTAATTAAGCATACTCATCATCCATTCACTCAACATCCAATCCAGTGTCGCCCCATGAGGAGCATAGGATCCTGGGGATAGGCAAGTTGGTCCTGATAATTAAGATGAGAATGACCAGCCTCACTCATCCATGAGTGGCATCACCTGAGCAATAAACCCCAACCACCCCTTGGATATAAACCCGCACTGGCTCAGTCCGATTGGAGTGCCTTACTTACCCACCAAACCACCAGGTGCCATAATTTGGTTATATGTTTACCACAAAGCATAGTAAATGGTTTCATTGTGTACAGGAAACCATTTGGCCTGTCACTCAGTGTAGAGTCACCCGTAGACAGAAGGAAGAAGAAAGAATGAAGGAAAGAAAGACAGAAGAAGAATGAAGGAAAGAAGAGAGGAATGGGCAGGCACCCGAGAGTGGTGCTACATCGACTGAGTGAATGGTGAGGGCCCCCACCTACCTCTTGATCCATCCATCACCCAATCCCATATTGCCCCATGAGGAGTGTAGGAGCCCGGGGCTAGGCAGTTGGTCCTGACATTTAAGATGAGAGTGAACCTCATGATACATATCATTAACCTTATCAGGTTGAGAAGGAGCGGTGGAGGCTAGCACAGGAGAAGATGAAATTGGAGGTGGAGCGACATTCTCTCTCTGAAGAACGTAAACATTTGATGGTAAGTTGGTTGAGGTGTAGGTAGTCACTGTGGCTTCCCAGGTTAAGACCTTCAGGCAGGAGACCCACCGAATCACATGCAAGGCTCATTGAATCACATGCAACCATGACTTAATATTCAAGTTATGGAAGTGTCCCTGTTCCATCTGGTAAATACATACTGACTATAGTGATTGTGGGCTCTGGTTCCATTTCAGGCAATCCTTGTCATATGCTGGAAGTGCTTTCCAAAGTACTACAGTTTTTTCTAGACATTTCTTACCCTGAGTTGGAGAAAACTAGCAAATCAGCTTTGCAGATAACAGTGGATATTTAATGTTTTCATTCACCTTAGGATTACATTAATAAAATTGTGTGTAAGTAGTGAAATGAAAAAGTTTGAAATACCAGTGTGGCATCAGATTGAAGGGGAATATAGGCAATTTTTCTGCAGGTTACTGTAGACTTATAGCCAAAATAAAGATCATCATCATCATCATCATCATTCGGACTTCCCTTCCCACCCTCAGGCAGGGTGAGGAGTAGCAGTGTCCAGACAGCCTAAGTTTGCCCAATTCAGTGGGCAAAGTGACAACTAATATTGCATATCACTGAGTATACTTTGGAAGAGATTAGGCCCACTTACTGAAGTAAATTTTATTGTGAAGATTCTGTATCTTTATATATGGCATTTCTTGCATTTGAACAACCAATACCACTGTGATATAGCCCAGCACATACTTGTGTTGCTTCCCATACCACCAGGTATTTTTGTGTCAGTTTTCTAAGCTGCATCATGTTCCTTCTTACCTTTTCCTGGTAGTTTCAGCAGGAGGGCTTGGTTGGTAGAGGAGAGCTATTTCCTCTGGAACACATCCCTGTTTAAGTAGGGTAATTCATTTCATAATATCTTTTGGTATGTAACGTAGCATATAGACAGAGAAACAAAAAAATGGCCAGTTCTGAATATCTTTTGTACAGCTGAGTACAGAGACAGAGAGACAGAGCCTGGCCAGTGCCCGTGAAAGCCTCATGTCAGAGCACCGATCTCTGCTGCAGTCTGTGGCCCACCAGCGGCAAGATCTGGCAGCAAAGCAGGCAAAGATCAACGTTTGGGAGAGACAAAGCTCAGCCACTGGTTTTAAGGAAGATAGAATGGTGAGGAAGATGGTACTGTAATTTATATACTGTTCTGTATAGGCTATCAGGTTGTGATTACCACCCAATGTAGTAAACGATCTACTGATTAGCAGGAAATCATTTGGCTTGTCACTTGATGTAGAGTTACCAGAAGACAATACTACTGTACATTGAATGAGTGGATGGTAGGGGAAAAAAGTGACAATAATGGTGATAGTTTTTATTTTTTCAATGACTCATGCCCTTTTTTTTTTTTAAGGGTATATTGGAAACTGACAGTGGAGTTGGTGTGGTGAGAGAGGAGCAACGGCTGCGAGAGAGGCTGGCTGCAACCGCCCGACAGCAGGCTCATCTGAAGGAGGAGGAGGCCAGGCTGGACCATCTCGGAGTGCAGCTGGAACAGGAGAAAACAAAGGTGAGCTTGTCTGATCACCTTATACTGATAAGCAATGTTCAGTGTGACAAATTAGTTACACTTTGTGTGCATGCATGCATGTGTGTGTGTATCTGAAAAGAAACACAATATTTCTTAGTTAATTTTTGCCTCTGAGGAGTCAGGATTTTTAGATTGGATAAAAATTCTTAGTTTGCTTTGTCCTACAGGTGAGGCTAGAGAAGGAAATAGTCAGTAAGGAGCAGGCAGCACTGGCAAAGACCCAAACAGAAATAGATAGAGTGAGGGAGGAGCTGGAGAGGGAGCGAGCAGAGCAACAACATCGCCTGGCTCAGATCACCGCACAGACATGTGTGTTACATGCTCAGCAGGAGAAAATTGATGTGGTTAGTGCATGCATCATTGTCATCACTGTTATATATATTATAGTCATCATGATCATTTCAATTGTTGTTGTCTTTTAATCTTCTTCACAATAATCATCATCATAACAGTAACAGTAAAAGATTGATGATGTGAATTTCGGCATCAGTATGATCATCATGTTACTGTCAATTCAGCATTAACTGTGGCTGTTTGTATAGAGAAAATACTAGGTGCAGAACAGGGATCCAGTGTATTTAATGTTTCACTAATGTTGGGTTCTTCCTGAAGATGCCAGCTTTGCTCAGATGCCAAATAAACTGGGCTCCTCTTCTGCACTGGTGTTTTCTCTATAAAAAGGGGTCACCATGTGTGTGTGCATGTATGAATTCATGGGTATGTATGACAGGATGTTCTATATTGCCACCACAGGAGCAACAACGTCTACATGAGATACGGGAAGATGTGGTGCGGCTAACCCAGAAGGGGCTGTGTGTCAGGTGTCAGATATCAGGGGGTAGTAGGGAGGTGGTGGGGGCATCTTGGCTCACATCCACCACCGCCAGACTGCCAGGGGATGGAGGAGAAGGAATTACTGCTACTTCAGTCTCACATGACCCAGCTGGCAAGGTGAGCATGACTTCAGTTTTGACCACTCTCATAACCAGTTTCATACATATTGCATGTACAGATGTACTTACTGTCTGGTGAACTGGATCATATTCATGTAGCCTTAAAATTCAGAGGTATAACAAAAAATTACTTCTAGAATATGGTGATAGTTGAAGTATTATATAGAGCCATAGTATTGTGTTATTATGCCAGTTAGCTTCAGGAATTGGCTGCAAAAGGACAAATATTTTTGTCAGGATAAGGTGGATGAACCATAGTTAACCAAGTTGCTACAGTTAGATATGGCCCGTAAGGAATTAAAGTTGAGAGGTAAATGGGGTGTATTGCTCTCATGTTGCCATTCAGAGGTGAGACATTTGTCACTCTTCCCTTGGCTAAATGTCTGGATTAAGTAGTGTAGCTCTGATCCACTGCACTTTTGATGGAGAAATAAAAGCATGAGCCAGTGAAGTAAAATTAGTGGATAATTTATTGATGAAGTGTCACCTTTGTATTGAGGACTATTGGTGGAAGCAGAAGTAGAGGTATTTTACTAACAGTAACACCCATCCTTCTGAGGGTGGCATATAATTCTCTGTACTGTACCAAGAAAAATATAAAGGATAACACAAATTATCCCATTCAGAGTGATGGTAACCTCACATACTGTATATTTTTCTGGTTGCTTTAAGAGAGGAAACATCATAGGCTGAAAGGATGAAGAGGATATGCAGCTGTAAAAACTCTGAACTAATAATGACCATGAATTCTTTGTTCATGGTAATGCATCTTATATGCCACCCTGTAATGCCAGTGTTCTTCATTCAGGTTTAAATTTCACTTATATTATCACCCAGTAGACTCTCCTGTCAGCAATGTGACATGCATTTATAAAGAAAAAATATGTAAGGATGATCATGCCTGTGAGGTGGTGAGGATTGCAGGGCTTGATTGATAAGTGAGTGTATGGCCCGTTTTGTTGGGCGTGCCGTAGATTAATTTTCTCTCTCATTTTCTATTGAGTTTCTCCTTGCTCTCTGGACTCTACCTCATCCTATCCTTCTGCAGGACAAGAGGTTGGGATGATGATGATGATGATGATGATGATGACAATGACAATGATGATCTTACCCAGCTGATTGTGTCATTGGCAGGTTGACATGTCCCCAGCATCAGTGCTGGCGAGGTTGGCAGCCGCTCGACAACACCAGAATGCAGAGCGGGAGAAAAGACTCCTCCAGATATCAGCGCTTGAGTCGTTGTGATGTATGTTTATTCTAGTTTGTTTGGGCTCCCATGTCATTACAGTACAACGTCAGTTACCCTTATATGTACAGCATTTTGTGAAGGCTTTTGGATGTCTTATCCATTATTGCCTCTGTTTAGTATATTTACCAGTATTTATTATTTCCTTAGCCAAGGGATGCTGTTTATAGCAGCAGTAGTAGTAGTTGTTCCCTAGGCAGTCTGTCCGAACAGCCCCAAGTCGCTAAGGAAGGCCACAGCCAAGACCAGGCTTTCCCACAGAGCACTCAAGTAGTGTATGTTGTGTTGTTGGTGCAGGTGATTGTGTGCAGTGCAGTCTTCCATAATGTGTTTAATAGTATGAGGTTCTGTGTTGCATCCTGGACAGGCATCAGCAATGGAGTCAACCAGCCTCTTCTGATAACTGAAGGGGGCTGGATGATGTGCACATCTCAGTTTTCCCACATTCCTACACTCACTGCTTTCAGGATCCTACCTCACCTCATTTTTAGGTGCAAAAAAAGGCCAGGTTTATGATGATGATTATGATTGTATCCATCCATCCATCCATCATGCAATCCTGTGTTGCCCCATGAGGAGCGTAGGAGCCCGGTGCTTGGCAAGTTGGTCCTGACATTTAAGATGAGAAAGATTGTAGCATTAATTATTTATTAGAAGGGTTATTAATTTGTGAGAGGTATGAAAATAGAGAAAAAACAGCACATATTTGAACCAAGTGAATTGCTGGATGACCCATATTACTAGATGCTTTTAGTAACTTATACTTGTGTAGTTTCCATTTTGTTTAATTTTTTACCATTACTGTATTATTAATATTATTATCATTATTATTATTATTATTATTATTATTATTATTATTATTATTGGGGCACTCACCATCCACTCACTTGATGTAGTGCTGCTTTGGGTGTCTGCCCTTTCCTCTCTTCCATCCTTCCTGTTCTGTCTTTCTTTCCTTCATTCTTTCCTCATCCTTCTGCCCTGTGCCCCATCTTTCCTTCATTCATTCCTCTTCCTTCTGCCTGTGGGTGACTCTACAGTGAGTAACAAGCCAGATGGTTTCCTGTGCTCCAGGAAATCATTTACAATGCTGGGTGGTAATGATATAACCAAATTTTGGCACATGGTAGTTTAGTGGGTAATGACGGCGCTTTGATCAGATTGAGCCTGTGTAGGTTTATATCCAAGGGGTGGTTGGGGATTATTGCTCACATATTGCCACTCAGGGATGAGTGAGGCTGGTCACTCTCATCTTAAATGTTAGGACCAACTTGCCTAGACCCAGGCTTGTACGCTCATCATGGGACAACGTAGGATTGGATGATGAATGAATGAATGAATGAAAACAATAATCTGTGCATATAATTACATTATGGGGACTTGGTTATGTTGTAAATAGTTAAGATCCTTTATAAATATCAGGCACTTCTCCTGAGACTTAAAGGTGTTAGAAGTGTAAATCCATTTACTCCACTACCATCTGATAATTTTATTTAGTTTAAGAGATGCTTCATGTGGTAGGTGCGGGCGCTCACCATCCACTCACTCGATGTAGGGCTGGTCTCAAGTGTCTGCCCTTTCCTCTCCTCCCTCCATTCCTTCCTTCCTCTTCTGCCTTTCTTTACATCGTTCTTTCCACGTCCTTCTGCTTACGGGTGACTTTACACTCCCTCTTTTGTCTTTCTGTCCTTCATTCTTTCCTCTTCCTTCTGCCTGTGGGTGACTCAGCACTGAGTGACAAGCTGAATGGTTTTCTGTACACCAGGAAACCATTTACTACGTGTGGTGGTAACTACATAACCAAATTATCACACCTGTTGGTTTGGTGGGTAATTATGGTGTTCCAGTTGGATTAGCCAGTGAAGGTTTATATCCAAAGGGTGTTTGGGGTTATTGCTCATGTAATGCCACCCAAGGATGAGTGAGGCTGGTCATTCTAATCTTAAATGTCAGGACCAACTTGCCTTGCCCCGGCCTCCTACACTCCTCATGGGGCAACATAGGATTGGATGATGAATGGATGGATGGATACTTCAGCTTTTGTAGGAGTTCAAGAAGACTATATCTTACCTCTTCAGTTTAAAAAGTGTCCCCCATCACCATCATCCTCTCCTAAGTTCAATAAAATAATCGCATGGTAGGTAAGGAAGAGTAAAATTGAATAAGAAATCAGGTGAAAAGGTTAAGTTGCCAAGAGTTATCAAAACTATAAATCCAAGGCAAAGAGAAATGGAGAAAAGCAAGGAGGCAGTTAGCTTCCACTACAAAGAATCAAAGAACTGTCCATAAACTACAGAACAAAAACTAATGTCATAAATTCCTTTTCAGTTATCTAAAGCATTGGTGGAAGACAAAAAAGTATCGGTGGATGACAAAAAGACAACATTCTTTTCTGTTATCAATAAAATAATAATCATCATCATCATTCAGACCTTTCCCACCCCAAGGTGGGGTGAGGTAGAATACAGTAAAAACACAGTGCTGTTCAGTAAAATAAAACCATATGAAAATGAAACCGTATCAAACAAACCTTCCATTATCAATAAAATCTGTAGATAATAACAAGGAAGTAAACACCAAATCAAACTGAAGGATGTAAAAATAAGAGTTTTTAAAAGATCACACATAAAATCACATTAAAAATATCTGAAAGCCCTGCATCCCAACCTCACATTCTGTTTGAACGATGTGCATTTTTCATATATTTTATCTTTTTCAGGGTCATCAATTTTCCCTTCATAAAACCTGACTGCCTTACATTAGGCAAATTTTTAGATGAAACCCAAATCAGTTGGTTGTGTCCGGGGGTGTCAGTTCATTAAAAAGTAATTGGATGTGTGTGATACTGTGGTGATCTTTCTCAGTCAGACTATTAAAAATGTCATCAGCCACAGGGGGGTGAATGTAAACTTTTGCCCTAAAATCTTCTGTACGAGTCCAGAATTTCGGACAATATAGATTCAGTACGGGAGTGATATCAGCACATAACTCGGGACCATAACTCTTACAAGGAGAATTCAGATTTGGTGGGCAGCTTCTCTGCCACTGAGGCCTTGGCATAACTGGTTACCTCATAGATCATGGACTTGTTATTAACCATTACTGTTGATCACAACAGGAAATAGGTAAATACAGTAATGCACAAAAAACTTGAACTTACAACCTCAGTGTCATTAGCCAAGCAGTGTGTCAGTTATCCACTAGGAGTTGGCAGTTAACATGACACAGGTTCAGCAATAATTATGTATGGTACAAACTGTTCTGCAGTTACTCACAACTCCGTGGATTTTAAGAGAGAACTATCCTGTTCAGCTGATTTCTCCATTTGTATATACCATCAGCACTGCCATGGTTCCAATTTCTTAACATTTGCTACCACTTTGTACTTGATCTCTCTTGGCAGATTTTCACATTTTCAGTAGTGAGAGAGAGAGAGAGAGAGAAAGGGGGGAAAAGAAAGATTAAAGGAGGGATGGGGATGAGAAGGAGAGGTGGGAGGAGGGGAGGGGGGATGGGAGAGAGAGAGAGAGAGAGAAGGGGGGGAAGGGAAAGATTAAAGGGGGGGTGGGGATGGGAAGGAGAGGTGGAAGATAGAGAGGGGAGTAGGAAAGGGGAAAGAAAACGGAGAAAGAAGGAATGAGGGAGAAAGGGGAGGAAGAGAAAGGAAGGTAGGGGGGCAAGGGGAAAAGGAGAGAGAGAGGGGAGATGAGGGCCATTGCGTGTGCGTAGAGAGGGTGGGGTGAGGGGAGGGGAAGGCGAGATGAGGGGTGAAAGGGGATTGGGAGGTCAATGCGTATGGAGGGATTGGGAGGACAATGCGTACGGACAGAATGAGTGAAACAGAAGAGAGAGATAGAGAAATTATTTGAAAGATAAAGGGAAAAGGGGGAGGAGGGAGAGAAACAACGAAAGAAGGAAGGAAAGTGAGGGAGGGAGAGAGAGGGAGGGGGAAAATGGGAACAAAAGGAAAGAGGAAGACAAACAAAGAAGGAGTGTGATGGATGAATGAAGGAAGGACGGGCAGAGTAGATGGAGGGAGAGGAGGAAGATACGATGAGAGAGTAAAGAGAGGGAAGTTGTGAGGGTAAACGAACATAGGGAGGAAAAGGGGGAGAGGATGAGGGAAGTGAGAAGAGAATGGAAGCGAGAGAAAAGAAGAGAGGGCAGCTAAAGCAAAGGAGGGAAAGAAACAGAAGGAAAATAATGAGAAAGGAAGTTAATTTAGAAAAGAGAAGGACGGGCAGAGAAAAGTGAGGGAGGAAAGATGAGAGGGAGTTGGGAAATTGACACGTGAGGGAGAGAAGGAAGTGAAAAGGGGTGAAGAAAAATTAGAGAGGGCAATGAAATGAAGGAATATAGGGAGAAGAAAAGAGGGTGAAGTGAAAAAGAGAGGAGCGATCAAAGGCAAAGTGGTGGTAAAAAGAAGATGAAAGATAAGAGCTCTTGTGGCAAAAAAAGGGGGTGAGAAGAGAACAGTTTGAAAAGATGAGATGCGTGGGAAAAAAAGAGAGGTGTGAGAAAAAAGGAGATGTATGGGAAAAGAAGAGAGAGGTGTGGGGGAAAGAGAGTTGTGAAAAAGAAGGGTGAGAAAAAAAAAGTGGGAAGAAATGAGAGGGAGTGGGAAGAAAAATAGAGGGGAGAGAGGGCGACAGAGTGTGAGGAGAGGGAGGGGGTGAGAGGGAAGGGGGTGAGGGTGAGATGGGGGCGGCACGGTTAGTGGCTAAATCGCTTACCACTCGTCAGTTGGAGGTGGTCGGGTCGCGTCATGCAGCACAGGTAAGTGGTGTTGTGCTGTGGTGGTGTGGTGTCCTATTATGTGCTGTGGTGATGTGGTGTCCTATTATGTGCTGTGGTGCTGTGCTGTTCTGTGGTGTGTTGTGTGTGGTGGCATGATGTGCTGTGCGATGGAATTGTGTTTTGTTATTCTGCAGTGTGGTGTTGTTTTGTTGTGGTGACCGTGATGTAGCGATGTATGTTTTTGTGTTATGGTGAAGGTGTGCGTTGTGGTATGATGGTGTGCTGTATTGTGGAGTAGTGCTGTGGTATGGGGAGTGAGTTCCATCATGAACCAAGGTACCAGTATGCCTTGTAGTTGAATAGTGTTGTGTGTTGTTGTACGGCTTGTTGTGGTGTGGTGTACCTGTGTTGTGTGATATGAGGCGTGATTCTGTGTTGTGTGGTGTAGTGGTGTTGTGTGGTTTGGTGTTGTGCTTCTGTGTTGTGTGGTGTAGTGGTGTTATGTGATATGGTGTTGTGGTGTGTTGTTGTGGTTCTGTATTGTGGTGTGGTGAAGTGGTGGTGTGTGATAAGGTGTTGTGTTTGCATGCTCTGACACTGTTGAGGGTGTGAGATGATATTGTGGTGCTGTGTGGTGTTGTGGTGACTGATGTGATGTTGTGTTGTGTACCTGGTTGTGATGTGGTGTGTTATAGCATTGTGTGTGTGTGTGTGTGTGTGTGTGTGTGTGTGTGTGTGTGTGTTGTGACGCATTTTATCGTTTTTTTCTTACTTTCAGACGATTATTTTGGAACTTGGAAAGAAATCTCGTGTCAAGGAACCCATGAGGGCGATATGTATAACATCCCCAGTTTTGAAAGTCTTTCCTAAGCTGAATAAAGTCGTCTGGAGTAGTAATAGAAAAATAAATATACACCAGCTTAGCAATTTGTAGCAGTAGTAGTCTTAGTGGATGTTGCCTCAGGTTCATCTGAATGTAAACCCGGTGGATCGCAGGTTGATGATGACCCTCTCCTGCAGTCAACCTTCCTCCTTTCTGGGGACAGGAAGGAAAGTGACAGACGTTTGTGTAATAGGGGCAGATGGGTTGCCCGGTTACAACAGTGCTACCACAGGAAGGCGTCCCTTTACAGGACCACTCGTGTTGTAATGTTTCCTCGTACCGTGGCCTAGGGATTAGTTGTGATGTAAACTGTGGTAATTCGTTGAGGGGTGTTGTGCTGCTTAGTGTTATGGTGATGGTGATGTGTTGTGGTGCAATGTGATACTGGCTGTGGTTATGTTGTTTGATGCTGTATGGTGTTGTGGTACTGTGTTGTTTTTTTTGTGCTGATATTGTACTATGATTACGTGTGATGCTGGCTGTGGTGGCTTTATGTGGTGCTGTGTGCTGTTGTGGTACTGTGCTTTTTCGTGAGGTAATGTGGTAGTAATGAAGAGTGTAACAGGAACATTTGGAGTGAATCATCGGTGCCGTTTGCTTTTACTTCTGTGACTGGGAAATCTTTTGCATTTATACTTGCAGCCGCCAGACGATTTCATGCAGCATAGGAGTGTTAACGTTAAGGTAGATGCTCGATGGTACCGTGGGATCTGTGTGGTTTGTGTATTAATGTAGCTCGCCACTGGGTCAGGAGTGCGATCGTTCATCACTGCGATGGATTCAAATACAGATCAGGGTAACATTCGAGGCCGGGTATTTACTGCTTTAAGCTATACATGTTTAACGTGGCCCAGAGTTTTCTCCATTTGCAGCTCATTTCAAAAGGTCAGTGACAAGACAGTGCTACAGCTCCACATGCTTTCCATAACACGTTTTCGTGATTAGCACCATAATCTAGCGCTAATGTGTTGCCATAGCTCAACATTCAAGGTGAAGAGATAGCAATTTTAGGCCAGTGTAAAATACAGAGACTTCTAAAAACTACAAAACTGTTCTTGTAGTGCTGATTGTAAGTTAGTAGTCAGGAATAGTTACTCGAAGAGCCCTCCCCCCTCTATTTTTTATGTTGTGTTGACATTTAATCTTTTGAGGAGAACCACTCGTGCCGAAGGACTAGATGAAAATCGTTAACCCCTTCACAGAGAAAAGATCCCTCCAGACGAGTAAAATCGTCTAAGAATTTAAAAAAAAAATCGTACTGAACGGGTTAAGCTAGGTAGTTTACGTCATCCCCGGTAATATTGCTTTTTATTACGGATCATTTGCATGCGATTCACCCCCCCCCCTCTCTCTCTCTCTCTCTCTCTCTCTCTCTCTCTCTCTCTCTCTCTCTCTCTCTCTCTCTCTCTCTGTCACATACACACACACACACACACACAACACATACACATACACACACAAACACACACACACACACACACACACACACACACACACACACACACACACACACACACAGACTGATGAGATAAATATGTGCATGATTGTTATATTGGCAATTAACAAGGACCAAATCTGATGGGGAGATTTTAATTTGATATTCCTTATCTTATGTATGTTGTGGTGGAGTGAGGCAATAATTGAGAGAGAGAGAGAGTAGAGGTAGGAGGTAGATTCAGGTCAGTGTTGTAGTAACGACGGAAAGTCATCGATCTGGTAGCCCTGTTAGCGAATAACGTGTGTGTGTGTGTGTGTGTGTGTGTGTGTGTGAAGAGGACATGTGTAATGAGTATGTGTGTGTACTTTATGGTCACGTGTATTGTGTTTGTTTTTATTGTGCGACTATATGTGAACGTGTGTATATGTACTTGTTTATTATGTATGTATGTGTTTGTGTGTACATGTATTGAACTAATGTATATGTTTGTCTGTGCATGCGTGTGTGTAATTGTGTCTGTCTAGGGACGTGCGAGCAGGGGCGTGTGCTTTTGTGAGAGTTTTGATTTTGTGTGTGTGTGTGTGTGTGTGTGTGTGTGTGTGTGTGTATGTGTAGTAATAGATGATTACAAAACTGCCTGCAGCCTCCCTCCCTCCCTACCTACCTACCTACCTACCTACCTTCTCATCCATCCATCTTATCTATTAATCCAAATACCCAACAGTCTATTAACTTGTCTATCTACTAATCGTTTCTCAGCTACTCCACCTTGAGCATTTTTCTTTGTTGATCTAGGTACTTAATCATCTACCTACAAAGATATCTACATACCTGCCTACTTACCTACCTACCTGCGTTACCTATCTACCTATAGAGTTGCCTTCATAGACATCTGCCTACCCATCGGTTTATCTAACCTACCCATATTACCTACCTATCTGCTCACCATCCTACCTACTTGTCTGCTTGTACGGTATCTCCTGTTACCTAACTTCCTATCTACCTTCCAATCTGCCTACCTTCCAACCTACCTCCTTATCCAGTATAATGCCCACATGCTATACCTATCTGCCTACCCATCTTCCTAGCTACCTATGTCTTCTACCTTCCTTGCTACCTGCCTACCTAACCATTCATCTAACCCCCAAAAGTCCGCCTACATATCTACCTATCCATCTTCCTACCCACCTGCCTACTTACCTACCTACTGACAATTTTCCAATCCATCAAGGGACAGGGTGGCTCAGTGGTAGAGCGCCTGACTCGAGACCAAAAGGTTGAGAGTTCGCGCCCCGCCCGGGTAGCTGCACTGCTGGGAGAGGTAGCGCTCTCCTGTCACCTAATGGGGCTATATGATCCATGCGACTGCTTTCTTATCGCTCAGCAGTTTCGTTATTTATTCACGATGGCCGAAAATTACACAAGTCAGACCTTTCGTGACTACTTGCGTGTGTGTGTGTGTGTGTGTGTGTGTGTGTCTGCTTTGATTAATGTTGTGCTATGTAACACTTCCATACTACAAATTACCTGTATAAAGTTTGTGTGTGTGTGTGTGTGTGCTTTGATTTATGATGTGCTACGTAACACCCTTCCATACCTGTATCAAATCTATGTGTGTGTGTGTGTATCCGTGTATATGTGTGTGTGTGTGTGTGTGTGTGTACATCTCAGCCATTATGAACCTCTGGAATAAACACTGTAAATGGCCCTCCCCTTAGATATGAATTTAATAATGTAATTCAACTAAAATTATCATCATATATTACTTCTGAATTTATATACACCTTTTTAACCCTTCCAGAACGTAGGAGAAATTAAATACTTTCTTCTTGATACCGTCAGACTATTCATTCAGCTTAGAAGCGACTTTTCCTTCTATGAGGCTTATGAAGTCTTCAACAATCCTTTTAGGGCACGCAAAATCTTAACTAAATATCTGCTACCCCTTAGTCATTTTGTTGAAGTTACGAGAGAAACCCTAACTACTTGCCTCTGCCGAGAACGTTAGACGGAGGTTATGTATTCATCCATGTCTGTTTGCGTGTGTACAAGATATCTCAAACAGTTTTTATCGGATTTCAGTGAAGTGTGGTGGATAGGTGGGCAGTAGGTCGTGGAAGGGCTGATTGGATTATGAAGTGGATTCGGATACGGATACATGAATAAATCATGAATTTTATTTGTGTTGGCGGAGGTAAGCGCTCGCTGAGACTGTGTAACAGGGTAGACTAAGGTCGTAGGATTAACTGAGTATGTGAGACCGTAAAAATATTCGTCTGGTAGGAAAGAGGACGTACGGCAGTAAGTCAGATTTTAATGTATTAGCGTCGACGGAGGTATACACTTTCAGAATGCATACTACAGTAGTTCCCTTTGCTGCTGGCAGTCTTTTTTTTTTTTTTTTTTAGATTGGCATTCTAATGGTGGCCCATGAATGTAAACCCATTTTGTCTGATGAAATGAATTATTGGCCCCAAGGGAGATGACAAAGAATCCCTGCCTATCGCGTGTTTCCCGATAATGTCATCTTCAGTGGCCAATACCAAGGTGATGAGTAGCTGTCTTGGAGAGTGTATGTACACCATACTTCTTCTTTCCTCAATTTTACATTCCCGGCGGTGATTTATCGCTCATTAACAATGCCTGGCAACAACAAAAATCCTGCAAGAGAGACGGGGTAGGCGAACGTCTGGAAGTTTAGGGAGAACTGTATTGATCCTGCAGCCAAGACAACCAGCCAACATTGCTCCATCTTCAGGCCGCGCCATGACCGACCACAGTGCCCGGATTCACTAATAAATTTACGATAAATTCTCTCTCGGAACTCAGGTTTGATTTTTAGGAGGTACTTGCGATACTAGAGATACACAGGCAGACACAAAAGGACACATACAAATAGAAAGAAAGGACAGTCGCTGCAAATGACAATTTATGTACAGTATACTGCATATATTACCTTATAATATGTTTTTAAAATTACTAGGGTAGCTCTTCTTTCGTGTGTGTGTGTGTGTGTGTGTGTGTGTGAGATGAGGGATTGGGCCTAGTAACTATGAACTATGAATTCAATAAACTTCGTAAGTCATGAGACATAGACACCTCGTACTGTGACCATCAATCACTTACATGTAACAGAAATGCCACGCACTGCCAGTATATTTGCTAATGAACGAGGTGACATATGCGTGCGTGTGAGTGGGGTGGGGGGGCTCACTTGTAAGGAGAGTGGGAGTGGGGATTGGTTTGGGGGAGAGGGGAGGGAAAGGTGAGGAGGGGGATGTGTGCAGAATAATGACCCCTCATCGGAGCTGGAGTTGAGTCGAAAAGCACTAAACATAGCCATGTGACAATAGTACTGCTACTACTAATAACAACAACAATAATAATAATTTTCATCATATGACAATAAAGTTAACAACAACAACAACAATAATAATAATAGC